>NW_019942634.1:167950-173442 GCF_002910315.2 Salvelinus sp. IW2-2015
TTCAAATTATCATATGAAATTAGCAGGACTTAATCGTAACCATACATCTTACCTGTTCGACAATAGCATACGAACTTGGATGAAGTACATTTACTCATGCATTTTGGAGGACAATTATTATTTATGATGATATTGTTTGAGAGTAGGTTTGCTTGGTTGGGTTTGAAACAACAAAGGACAATTATGGGGAGATTTACTTTTGGTTAGGAAGAACTAGCGACAAGAGTTAGAGCACAGAATGTTACTGTAAAAGGTTGGAGAACTTATAAATGACAGAGGTTAGATAGTCTTCATGTAAGGAAGCGTGTAGGGAAGAATGGTAATGGGTATACACGAGAGGGATTGGACACTAAAAATACTACACGCTTTTGTTCTGCCCAAGTCACTGCGACCTTTGAAAGGGAGGTTCCGAATCAGGGACGCAGCGGTTTTTGGATTCGCTTACGCTGCCCTGTGGTGGTAGTAGCCAGCTGGCATCGAGAAGGGATAATCCTTCCAGAAGGAGAGATGCTCGCAAAAATTTGACTAAAAACTTGCCCATGTCGCATCACCTCGTAATACAAAATACAAACTAATTGTTAACAATTAGCGCAGCCAAAGTTGGTTTTAGTCCATGGGTGAAAAGACAGAGACCTTCACCTAGCCTATAGATGAGGGGTTGAGTTAAAATAACGGGATGGACTGGACAATAGTGAGACGGAGTGAGTTCTGATAGGGTCATCGACTCCATCGAGGTTGTATTAGCAGGACTTCTGTCTGAGCTACAGGCCTCGCCATCAGTAAGTGGGTACCCATACAGTCCTGCTACCCACCTGAGTGGGCCAGGGGCACCCAAAACTTCTTTCAACGCATTAAAAGGTGAGACATTTTCATGAAAGAAGTCATTTACCATAATGCATGCACTGCAAAAGGTTCGCCTCATATTGCTTATGGCCTGGAATGCCCAAGGCGCCAGCAAATTGCCCTTTGTCCCTGCCTGATTTAGCCGGCCCTATCAAACAAAAGATCAGTGGGGAAAAGTTGTGATGGACCTACTTGCCTGGAGGACGATCACGCCATGGCTGACCTCTAGGAACTCTGAAATTGAATTAACATGAGGAAATTCCCAGACTTAGGTAAAACTAATTTACTTGAAACCAGACATTGTAGAAGTCTTCTGATGACAGTGATGGGTAAGAAGCAGTGGTTGGCCTCCGAGTGGCAGACCGGGTTTCACTTTGCAGATGATTACATGGCCGATCAAACTTGTTAAGCACATAAACAACACATCTTTAGTGATATAACATATAAGAGGTATATTTGGTGTTTGCAGGTTTATAAATGTTTTGTCTATTTTTTTGTTATTTTTCATGTTTTAAGCCTCGAACCGGAGCTTGGTGGTGTTGTTTTGCCAATGAGCGTTCGGACTCAGTCAGGACCAGGTTTCAGCACTGGCAATGCTGAGTCGCTTCCTGCGCATAGACGGTGCCTGCCTGTAAAGCCATACCAACGTCTATTTTTGAGAAGATCTGAGAGTTTGGCGATGAAGAGGCCCATGGACAGTCATATGCCCGCGCCAAAGTCAAGGGCAGGACGGACAACAGGCCTTACCGAATATATACATTTCTTGTTGTGCGCGGTGTAGACGGCTCAGTTCATCAAACCCCTGGGGGGAGTTTTTTCGACAGTTTTATTTTCTATCTTTGTTCTAACTTAAAGTCTGTATGCTAGTCCTAAGCTTAATTATCAACACTGGACTAAATCTCAACTGGCTCTTAAATGCGCAATCTCAACATCGTACTCAACACAACACACCTGCTCTCGTTATGGCATGTTCTTTTTATTCATAACGGTATATTATTTTCTTCTGTCTTCTACTGGCATTGACACTTTTTGTTCTTGTTTTTTTTATGACACGTTGGATCTAGCTTGAATATACTCTATTCAGTGTTAGCATACTAAAAACGTATTGATAACTTTTACATGTATACGGATGTACAGTTGAAGTCGGAAGTTTACTTATCCACTTAGGTTGGAGTCATTAAAACCTAATTTTTCAAACGCCCAACAAATTTCTATAGTTAACAACTATAGTTTTGGGCCAAAGTTTGGTTAGGACATCATTTGTGCATCGCCCACAGTTGTTTTTTTCCAACAATTGTTTACAGACGATTATTCTCACTATTATCATTCACTGTATCATAATTCCATGGGTCAGAAGTTTACATACACTAAATTTGACTGTGCTTAAATCGCTTTGGAAAATTCCACAAAATGATGTCATGGCTTTAGAAGCTTCTGATGGCTAATTGACATCATTTGAAGTCAATTGGAGGTGTACTGTGGATGTTTATCAAGGACTCACTACAAACTCAGTTGCCTCTTTCTTGACATCATGGGAAAATCAAAGAAATCGCCCAGGACACTCAAGAAAACATTGTAAGACCTCCACAAGTTTGGTTCATCCAGCAATTTTCCAAATACTGAGGTACACGTTCATTACTGTACAAACAATAGTATGAAAGTATAAACAACCATGGGGAGCACGCAGCCGTCATACTCCTGCTCAAGGAGGAGTACGCGTTCTGTCTCCTAGAGACTGAACGTACTCTGGTGTGAAAAAGTGGCAATCAATCCAGTCAACAGCAAAGGACTTGGTGAAGATGAGCTGGAGGAAACAGGTCAAAAGGATCTATATCAAGTAAACGAGTCCTATATCGCATAACCTAAGGGGTTCCAGCAAAGGAAGAAGCCACTCGCTCCATAACCACCATAAAAAAGCCAGACTACTTAGCGGTTTGCAACTGCACCTGGGGACAGAGATCGTACTTTTTGGGGGAAATGTTTCATTCTGGTCCTGATGATACAAAATGTAACTGTTTTGCCATACATGACCATTGTCATGTTTTGGCAGGAAAAAGGGGGAGGCTTGCAGCTGCAGAACACCAATCCCACGCGTGAAGCACGGGGGTGGCACGCATCATGTTGTGGGGGTGTTTGCTGTGGCAGGGACTGTTGCACTTCACAAAATAGAATGGGCATATGAGGGAGGAAAATTATGTGGATATATTGAAGCAACATCTCAATACTCAGTCGGAAAGTCAAAGCTTTGGTCGCAAATGAGCTCTTCCAAATGGACAATGAACCCCAAAGCATACTTCCAAAGTTGTGGCTTAAAGGACAGCAAGTCAAGTTTTATTGGATGGCCATACAAAGCACCTGACCTCATTTCCCATAAAAAATTTGGAGGGCAGAACTGAAAAAGCGACGTTACTTAGGAGGCCTACAAACTGACTCAGTTACCCAGCTCAGTCAGGAAGGAATGGGCCAAATTCACCCAACTTATTGTGGGAAGCTTGTGGTAAAAGGCTAAACCCAAAACGTTTGACCAAGTTAAAAAACAATTTAAAGGCAATGCTACCAAATACTAAATTGAGTAATATGTAAACTTCTGGCCACTAGGAATATGAGAAAAAATTAAAGGTGAATATAATATTATCTTTAACTATTATTCTGACATTTACATTCTCTAAAATAAAGTGGTGACCCTAACTGACGTAAGACAGGGATTTTTACATGGATTAAATGTCAAAGGAATTGTGAAAAACTGAGTTTAAAAATGTATTTGGCTAAGGTGTATGTCAACCTCCGACTTCAACTGTAATATGTTTGGGTCAATAAATGGCGTGTAGGAACTCTGGGTATTGAAAGTTACTGAGAGGAAGTGCAGAGTTTCATATTCCTGTTGAAACATGTTTTTTTTAATATAATATTATGATCCTAGCAGGAGGGGGGCCAAAGGGCACAGTTCTAGGTTACAGTTCCTGATCAAGGAAGGCAGTTTCTGAGAACTAGGACCATGAGAGAATGCTGGAACTGAAGTCGAGATAAGATAGCAGTTGAAGATAGAAGACACTGCGGGGAGGTGGGCCATCTCACCACACACATTTCAACCCATGCCGGGTCTGGACTTAGGCAGGGCCAGGATAATACCAGTAAGAGGAGCCACTGTGTCTCTGCTAACACCTAATTGAGAAGGATAGTATCTTAGACATGCAAGGAGATGATCGCAGTTTTGTAGCTATAATAATGTGCTTGAGCGACCTTGTTGTTTGTTTGTTTGCAGCTCAAGCACCAGTGAGTTGACTAAACTTGGTTTGTAGCTTTTTCCTAGATATCCGTTTAAGTTTTTACTTCTGTTTGTTCACGAACCTAAACTTTTATTTGAACTTTCTATTTTTGATTTTGCTACTATGCCAAGTAACTATTTCACTTGTACGTTTTCACCTTCTGTATCCTGTGCTGTAACAAATATACATGTGATTTGATATAGTGTGTTTACAGAGACGTAATCGTTTGAAGAACAACATGACTTGCAACCAAAGTCAGCATTAGAAATAGGGCAAGAACATAGATTAAAGGGTATTCTTTTCCAAAGGACTAGATAAAGTGTATTTTTACCTTGGGTGTTTCTTTTGGAAGGCTACTACTTTCACAACTTTCAGACTTGAAATCTTTGGTTGTTTACTACACTTCCTTACTCACTTTATTTAGCACATGGCCTCAAGCCTTAAATAGGATGGGTGGGGCTATGCTTTAATAAGAGGGTGTGAACGATGCTGAATGAGTATGGACAAAGAGGTGTAAAAACTGAACCACAACTTTTCAAGGGCCATTTCTCAAGTGGGGTTACAAGTTGATCAACTTTCAAAGCAGCATTACTTTTTTATTGCAGTGTACGATATACCATTTTGAAGCTTATTTGTTAGGGGGGGGACACATTTGTTATTGTTTTTTATTTTGAGGAAATTAGCATCCAGCATCCAGGTAAAGAAAATATAGTACATACTCTTCTGTCATAGCTGTGGGAAGTAGGGGTGCAGAGTGTGTTGCAGCAACCCCTGAATTAAAAAATAATAATAATAAATATTGATGAATAAAAAAGTAGTGCATAAGAGGACTGCACTTGGACTTGACTATTCCTGTATTACTGGACCAACATAGCCGTCTGTAGCACGGACAAACAAGGGCGCGTGGACAGGGCACTTGCTTTGGCACTCATAAGTACAGTATGTTTTCACTCAAAAGTATGTCTTGACTAGAAAAGTGTTTACTCGGTCTAGTGTACAGCATAATTACTGTTGGGAAGTTGGGAAATCTTGATAACAGAACTCACTGTTCATCTGGGCCCATATTCATAYAACGTCTCAGAGGAGTGCTGATCTAGGATCAGGCCCTCCCTGTCCATATAATTGTATTCATTATGATCTAAAAGGCAAAACTGATCCTAGATCAGCACTACTTAACTTCTTCGCTTCACTTTATGAATACCGGCCAAGACTTACTTCATGTCCAATACAGCAGTACTGTGTGTACTGAACTGAACTGTACTGTACTATGGACAATAAGTACAGTGGGGTATTGCTATGAGGAGGTCATAACCCTTAGGTGACCACATCACAATGTAATGAATGTCCAGACATTTATGGCTAAAGGGGGTGTAATCTGTAAAT
>NW_019942634.1:178127-179974 GCF_002910315.2 Salvelinus sp. IW2-2015
ACTCACTTCGATCATGTCTGCTCAATCACTAGATTCTTGTTGTATGCTTCACACTGGTCTGATGTCCCTCCCGGCTGGCACTGCTTGCAGCCTCCCTCAGTTGTAACTTACGCTGAGTACAGGCCCTTTATGCTAAGTAGACTCCGCACCTGTCAATAATCTAACAAGATGAACACAGATGAGATGTTTGATCAAATACAACTTGCTAACGACAACAACAACACACAACACATGGATAGCTCATATATCATTCGCACACACCCAACACCAAATGATAAGCGAAACACATGAGCAGCTCATTGTAAGACTCTTAGAGCCATATATGTTACTCTATAACACCTACTTAGATTCATAAACACAAAGCAAGTGTGATGCACTTGTTTCGTGTGTGCGTGTGTGTTGGGTGTTAGTGTGGTGGTGTGGATTGGTGCGTTTTTGTCGTGTTTGTGTGTGTATGGTGTTTATGTGTGTGTGTGTGTTGTGTGTGTGTGTGTGTGTGTGATGTGTGTGTGTGTGACTGACCGGATTCATCCGATCATGGTTATAATCTATGCGTAATAGCATGCTGACACAAGTTTTTTGATTAAGCCATATACTATAATATTGAGCACATTTATCCATTGTATGCGGTCTCTTCGCGAACATGTCCATAACATTTCTCATAAAAGGTTGGCATAGCGAAGCGGTTAGTGAGTCTGGCGTAGAAGGGCGGGGGTGGATGTATATCAGCTTTATCCAGAGAGTGGTGTGATGTTTGTGTGTGTGTGCGCGTTGCCTGCGCTTGTTCAGTGCAGTTGTATGTGTGTGTTGCGTGTGTCTGTGGGGGGGTTATGTTTTGTGTGTGTGTTAGTTAGGTTGAATACTCTGGGCACTTCTTACACTTACACCTAAACCCAATGTTCCTAAAATTGGTCCCTTAAATGATACACACTCCATACGACCCTTAATCTCCAAAGTAATTCTTCAAAAAGAGAAGCAAATGCGTTTTGACAGTGATGCTGATGAGAGCTGACAAGAGAGCTCTGTCTTTAGCCCTTATGAAGGTAGCATGTTATGGTTCCTTACTTCCTCTTTCGATACAAGGAATTAGCCGTAATGCTAACTTTTTGAAGTAATCTTTTTAGCTTGCTTCACTGTCCGTGCACCTTGGTTTGAAAGCAAGGTAGCATGTAGCAACAGCATTTTTTTTCTTTGCATGCTTCCTATGTTGGAAGGTGCATACCTTTCCAAGCCAAGGCTCCATTTAAGAGAGGAATTAGATTTTCCCTCAAAGAAATCGGTTACAAACCACGGACTACAGTTGGAGGGAGAGTACTGTCTCCGGTTGTTTGATCTGATTCTATGAATTCTGTATACTGGTGTCAGAAGTGGGATCCTGTATGGAAAATATTATAGGCTATTTAAAATATATTTATAATATAAAATTTTGCAATATTATTATTGCTAAAATAGAATGAACAAACTCATGTGTGAGCAACTTTATGCAATGTTAAAACAGGAGMATGGAGTAAGTTTCCCTTTCTCCTCCCCCAATACGAACTTTCAGCATTAGTGGGACAATGTCAAACTGACGCAGGATCAGCGTATAGGGGCAACTTCACCCTAAA
Organism: Salvelinus sp. IW2-2015; assembly: GCF_002910315.2. Classification (NCBI taxonomy): domain Eukaryota; kingdom Metazoa; phylum Chordata; class Actinopteri; order Salmoniformes; family Salmonidae; genus Salvelinus; species Salvelinus sp. IW2-2015. Next base: position 179,735 of record NW_019942634.1, read on the forward strand.
CTATACTGGGGTATGCATGGTACGCAGAGTGATGTTGTCGACGGAAATCCAACGTACTCAGGTGTGGAATGTCACTGACAAGAGAGCTGCTCTAAAAAGACAGCAAATGTCCCCTCGGGCATTTTGAGTTACTTACATTGATAACTGGTTTAATTTTTTTCATGACATGCTATTTGAACCAGTTTGTGTGTGGACACACACACACACACACACACACACACACACACACACACACACACA
>NW_019942634.1:180260-183299 GCF_002910315.2 Salvelinus sp. IW2-2015
TGTGGACACACACACACACACACCACACGCACACATCACACACACAACAACACACACACCACACACAACACACACACAGCACACAACACACACCACACACACACACAACACCCCACACACCAACACACAACACACACACACACACACACACATACACCACCACCACCACCGAGGGGACATTTGCTGTCTTTTTAGAGCAGCTCTCTTGTTAGTGACATTGTGTGTGTGTGTGTGTGTGTGTTACCACACCAATTTACATACCCAATGCATTCTCCCTTCAGGAAAAAGGTTGTCCGTTTCACCCTCTTCCCCTCTTCCCCTCTCCCTTTCTCCTCCTCCTCTCCTCCTACCCCTCTCCTTCACTCCCTTGACCATTCCATTCCGTGCCCCATCCACCTCTAAGTCCCTGCTAGTCCCATTTAAACCCTCAGAGCTCAAGTCCACTGTGATGTGGTAACACTTGAGTTGACGGACAGATTACTTTGGAACAATTGACAGTTTCTTGAGTTTTGCTCAACATTCTATAGCGAGGTGTTGAAAAATATATTACTTACATTGATAATTGGTTTTATTTTTGCGTGATATGCTATTTGAGCCAGTTTTGTAATGCAAATGTTTTAGTTTACTTGTTAACCTGTAGTTGAAGGTAGTCATATTACCGGTATGTATAAAAAACACAATTGGACTTGCAAAAATGTTCACAGTTCACGTTTATTGTCACTGAGCAATTTCCCCTTAGATAGGCCAGCTGCAAAGCCAAAATTGGCTATATTGTAAACATTTATGAAATCAAAAATGTGCTTTATGGTCTAAATTTAAGGTRACGGTAAGGCATTATTGTTAGCAGTGTGGTTAAGGTTCGGGTTAGGTTTAAAATCAGATTTTGTGGCTGTGCCAGCTAGTGACCACTCTGTAAAACTGCCTCCAGAACAAGATTTAAGATGAAAAATGTTAACCTGCTCAATCTACTTGGCTGTGTCTCAAATGGCACGTGCTACTTTGGACCACTATAGGGTATAGGGTGTCATTTGGGAAGCAGCCCTTGCTTCTTCTGATTCAATATTTCTTATAGCCTCAGGAATGGGTGTAGTACAACATGTTTCAATGGCCAAAAAGTACAGAAAGTCACACAAAGTAATTGTGCYCTCAGTTGGATTGGTGGAAAATGAGCTATTAGCAATTAGAAAATGCCAAAGGATACCTGGTTCTTGACACAAGTGAGTCATTGCTTGACTTGGCATATAYTCCCCTTAGTTTATCGTTTATTGTTGTGTTTTTTTTAATCAAGTCAGTTATCCCTGGAGAGTCAAGAGCACAGGTTGATCACAAGGCGTGGAACGGGAAAGTGTAGAACGGGAAAGTGTAGAACTCGAGGCTGTTCTCTATCCCTCTCTCTCACACACACACTGTCACGCCCTGACCGTAGAGATCTTTTTATTTTCTATGTTTGGTTGGTCAGGGTGTGACTCGGGTGGGAAACTCTATGTTCTTTATTTCTATGTTTTGGCCGGGTATGGTTCTCAATCAGGGACAGCTGTCTATCATTGTCTCTGATTGGGAATCATACTTAGGCAGCCTGTTTTGCCACCTTAGTTTTGTGGGATGTTGTTTTTTGTTAGCTCTGAGAAGCCTTCAGAACGTGACGTTCGTTATTCTTTTGTTGTTTTGTTTGGGTGTTCTGAGTAAATAAAGTATCATGAACAGGTACTACGCTACACCTTGGTCCACTTCTTCCGACGGGCGTTACACACACGCACAAACGAACACACACATACAGTATGCACACACATGTACACTGATGCCCACACAAATCTGCCAACCNACTTCTTCCGACGGGCGTTACACACACGCACAAACGAACACACACATACAGTATGCACACACATGTACACTGATGCCCACACAAATCTGCCAACCACACACAAACACACACACACACATCAAATTATTTTTTAGGGAACAAAACTTGAACGTTCCACCAAGCTACTATTTGAGTACATTTTCACTTGGATGCACTTAACCTTTCAACCTCAGCCTGTCAACACCTGTTAAGCCATTAGACATTGACTACATCTACTACTAGGACAACAGTAGCTATTCCGGTAAAGCTGGCTTTAATTTAAAGGTAGCTACTCTCTGAGCCTTTATCAAATTACAACAACAAAGACAAGTGCTTTAAACTGTCAGGTAATCAGTTCTTTGTTTTGGGAGTGGTTTGGGCATGTCAGTGTCGGTAATATGACAAATGTATGGGCTGTGTCCCAAATGGCACTCTATTCCCTATATGGTGCACTACATTTGGCCAGAGACTTATGGGGTTCTGATCAGAAGTAATGCACTATGTAAGGAATAGGGTGCCATTTGGGATAACCGATGCTGAATCATCCTCTCTAAATGAGAATGGTAACAAAAGAGAGAGGGAAAGAGGAGTGAAGGGGACTTAAACTCATATCAGTATTGCATGCTCCGAGGCAGCAGTGGAGGCAGCCTGGTCTCATACACTAAACGTAACATCCAGGACACTCAAATGAGTATGATGTTAATTTTGGTATGGTTATTAAGGCAAAAACTAAAGGAGGGTGGTTGGTCGGGCGGTCGTATWAGGCAAACAATCCAACGGTTGTGTGTTTGAATCTCATCACGGACAACTTTAGCATTTTAGCTATTTAGCAACTTTGCAACTACTTACTACATTTAAGCTACTTTGCAACTACTTGGCATGTTAGCTAACACTTCCCTAACCCTAACCCTAACCTTAACCCCTAACTCCCAAACCCAACCGTAACCCCTAACCTAGCTCACGTTAGCCAGCTAGCTAATGTTAGCCACAACAAATTTGAATTATTTGTAACATATAACACGTATCGCAAATTCGTAACATATTGTACGAATTGCAATTCGTAACATATCATACGAATTGTATACCGAACAAAAATCTAAACGCAACATGCAACAATTTCAAACATTTTACTGAGTTACAGTTCATATAAGGAAATCAGTCAATTGAAATAAATAAATTAGGCCCTAATCTATGGATTT
>NW_019942634.1:188591-192296 GCF_002910315.2 Salvelinus sp. IW2-2015
CACATGACTGGGCAGGGGTGCAGCTATGGGTGGGCCTAGGAGGGCATAGGCCGACCCACTTGGCAGCCAGGCTCACCCTATTGGGAGCCAGGCCCAGCCAATCAGAATTTTTTTTACCCACAAAAGGGCTATATTACAGACAGAAAACTGCACATTTTAAAGTGGCCTTTATTGTTCCCAGCACAAGGTGCACATACGTAATGATCATGCTGTTCAATCAGCTTCTTGATATGCCATACCTGTCAGGTGGATGGAATATCTTGGCAAAGGAGAAATGCTCACTAACAGAAACGTGAAACAATTTGTGCACCAAATTTGATAGAAATATTTTGGGTGTATGGAAATGTCTGGGATTTTTTATTTCAGTTCATGAAACATGGGACCAACACTTAACATGTTGCTATAATATTTTTTGTTCAGTGTAATTCATAACATATCATACGAATTGGATGATGGACATCCACGAATGAATTCAAACAATACGAAACATAACGTATCATACTAAATGAAGGGAGACAGCTTTACTATTACTATGTTACGTTTACCCCTGAGTCCAGGTTGGTGGAGGATACACATGCACTGGCCTGTATGCACACCAAATGCACAAACTGTGTGTACCAGTTGACACTGGACAGAAATTAGTGATGGAGTGCCTGTTCCAGGTTTAGTTTGGTCAAATAACATTTATCACAAAATAACTGTAGCCGAAAGAGTAGAGAGTAAAACCTGGTTCGGGGCAATGCAAATAGTATGGGTAGCCATTTGACTAGATGTTCAGGAGTCTTATGGCTTGGGGGTAGAAGCTGTTTAGAAGACTCTTGGACCTAGACTTGGTGCTCCGGTACTGCTTGCCATGCGGTAGTAGAGAGAACAGTCTATGACTAGGGTGGTTGGAGTCTGACAATTTTTAGGGCCTTCCTCTGACACCGCCTGGTATAGAGGTCCTGGATGGCAGGAAGCTTGGCCCTAGTGATGTACTGGGCCGTTCGCACTACCCTTTGTAGTGCCTTGCGGTCGGAGGCCAAGCAGTTGCCATACCAGGCAGTGATGCAACCAGTCAGGATTCTCTCGATGGTGCAGCTATAGAACCTTTTGAGGATCTGAGGACCCATGCCAAATCTTTTCAATCTCCTGAGGGGGAATAGGTTTTGTCGTGTCCGCTTCACAACGATATGTTACATTTCGTATGGTCTGTATTAATTTGTGCATGTCCATCACCTATTTCATATGATATGTGCAGCAGTTGACACTGGACAGAAATTAGTGATGGAGTGGCTGTTCCAGGTTTGGTTTGGTCAAATAACACTCATTCACAAAATAACTGTAGCCAAAAYYGTAGAGAGTAAAACCTGGTGTCAGAGCATTTAGTAATATCCGAGACACTCCATTCAGTATGATATGTTACATTTCGTATGGTATGTATCAATTTGTGGATGTCCATCACCCATTTCGTATGATACTGTATGTTAGAAATTACAATTAGTATTAAATGTTACGAATTTGAATAACGTACAATATGTTATGACTTTTCAAATGTAAAATATGTTACGAATTTGCTAAACGTATGATATGTTACAAATTCCAGCTAGATTGGCTAGGTGCCAATAAATTGGCTAGGTGGCTAACATTAGCTAGCTGGCTAATATTAGCTAGGCTTGGGGTTAGGTTTAAGTGTAGGAGTTAGTTAAAGGGTTAAGGTTAGGGTTAGGGGAAGGGTTTGCTAAAAAGGTTAAGTAAGGGTTAGGGGAAAGGTTAGCTAAAACGGTTAAGGTTAGGGTTAAGAATAGGGGAAGGCTTAGCTAACATGCTAAGTAAACTCAGCAAAAAAAGAAACATACTTTTTCAGGACCCTGTCTTTCAAAGATAATTCGTAAAAATCCAAATAATTTCACAGATCTTCATTGTAAAGTGTTTAAAAAAAAAATCCCATGCTTGTTCAATGAACCCTAAACAATTAATGAACATGCACCTATGGAACGGTTGTTTAGACACTAACAGCTTACAGACGGTAGGCAATTAAGGTCACAGTTATGAAAACTTAGGACACTAAAACACACAGGAGAATGGTTAGGGGAAGGGTTTGCTAAAAAGGTTAAGTAGGTTAGGGAAAGGTTAGCTAAACGGTTAAGGTTAGGGTTAAGAATAGGGAAGGCTTAGCTAACATGCTAAGTAAACTCAGCAAAAAAAGAAACATACTTTTTCAGGACCCTGTCTTTCAAAGATATTCGTAAAATCCAAATAATTTCACAGATCTTCATTGTAAGTGTTTAAAAAAAATCCCATGCTTGTTCAATGAACCTAAACAATTAATGAACATGCACCTATGGAACGGTTGTTTAGACACTAACAGCTTACAGACGGTAGGCAATTAAGGTCACAGTTATGAAAACTTAGGACACTAAATAGGCCTTTCTACTGACTCTGAAAAACACCAAAAGAAAGCTGAACGTCCTCGCAGTGGCAGACCACGTATAACAACACTGCACATGTAACAGTATAACTTTAGTACGTCCCTCGCCCGACCTCGGGCGCGAACCAGGGCCTCTGCACACATCAACAACGGTCACCCACGAAGCGTCGTTACCATCGCTCCACAAAAGCCGCGGCCCTTGCAGAGCAAGGGGCAACACTACTCCTGGTTCAGAGCAAGTGACGTAACTGATTGAAACGCTAGTAGCGCGTACCCGCTAACTAGCTAGCCATTTCACATCCGTTACACTCACCCCCTTTCCTCACCAGACATCACCGGCAACAACGTCGCCTGGACCAGACAGGACTGGCAAAAAGTGCTCTTCACTGACGAGTCGCGGTTTTGTCTCACCAGGGGTGATGGTCGGATTCGCGTTTATCGTCGAAGGAATGAGCGTTACACCGAGGCCTGTACTCTGGAGCGGGATCGATTTGGAGGTGGAGGTGTGTCACAGCATCATCGGTCTGAGCTTGTTGTCATTGCAGGCAATCTCAACGCTGTGCGTTAAAGGGAGACACATCCTCCTCCCTCATTTGGTACCTTCCTGCAGGGTCATCCTGACATGACCCTCCAGCATGACATGCCACCAGCCATACTGCTCGTTCTGTGTGTGATTTCCTGCAAGACAGGAATGTCAGTGTTCTGCCATGACCAGCGAAGAGCCCGGATCTCAATCCATTGAACACGTCTGGGACCTGTTGGATCGGAGGGTGAGGGCTAGTGGCCACACCAGATACTGACTTGACTTTGATTTTGACCACCCCTTTGTTCAGGGACACATTATTCATTCTGTTAGTCACATGGCTGTGGAACTTGTCCAGTTTATGTCTCAGTTGTTGAATCTTGTTATATTCATACAAATATTTTCACATGTTAAGTTTGCTGAAAATAAATGCAGTTGACAGTGAGATGATGTTTCTTTTATTGCTGAGTTTAGTTGCAAAGTCAAAAAAAAAAGTTGTAAGTAGTTGAAAAGTTGCTAATAAGATAAAATGCTAAAGTTGTCCATGAAGAGATTCAAACTCACACACTTCGGTTGCTAGACGTTTTGCGTTATATGCCCATCCGTCCACCCCACCATTAAGTAACCATCTGTCGTATGTAACCATACCAAATGTAACCTAACATACTTATTTGAGTGTCTGGATGTACATTTACTATGTTATGTCTAGTCTATGAGACCAGGCTGGAGAGTATTATAGGCCTATAGGTCTGATGTTCTTGGTAGCTTATTT
>NW_019942634.1:192652-218003 GCF_002910315.2 Salvelinus sp. IW2-2015
AGAGGCCTTTTCTACTGACTCTGAAAAACACCAAAAGAAAGATGCCCAGGTCCCTGCTCATCTGCATGCACGTGCCTTATGCACGCTGCAAGGAGGTGAGACTGCAAATGTGGCCAGGGAAAATTGCAATGTCCGTACTGTGAGACGCCTAAGACAGCGCTACAGGGAGACAGGACGGACAGCTGAACGTCCTCGCAGTGGCAGACCACGTGTAACAACACCTGCACAGGATCGTACAATCGAACATCACACCTGAGGGATAGGTACAGGATGGCAACAACAACTGCCCGAGTTACACCAGGACGCACATCCCTTCATCAGTGCTCAGACTGTCCGCAATAGGCTGAGAGAGGCTGGACTGAGGGCTTGTAGGCCTGTTGTAAGGCAGGTCTCACCAGACATCACCGGCAACAACGTCGCCTGGACCAGACAGGACTGGCAAAAAGTGCTCTTCACTGACGAGTCGCGGTTTTGTCTCACCAGGGGTGATGGTCGGATTCGCGTTTATCGTCGAAGGATGAGCGTTACACCGAGGCCTGTACTCTGGAGCGGGACGATTTGGAGGTGGAGGTGTGTCCAGCATCATCGGTCTGAGCTTGTTGTCATTGCAGGCAATCTCAACGCTGTGCGTTAAAGGGAAGACATCCTCCTCCCTCATTGGTATCTCCTGCAGGTCATCCTGACATGACCTCCAGCATGACAATGCCACCAGCCATACTGCTCGTTCTGTGTGTGATTTCCTGCAAGACAGGAATGTCAGTGTTCTGCCATCCCAGCGAAGAGCCCGGATCTCAATCAATTGCACGTCTGGGACTGTTGGATCGGAGGGTGAGGGCTAGCTCCCCAATGGACTGCATGCTTGGAATCCACAGACTGCATCTGTGATCATTCTGAGTACTTATGCATGTCACACAGATACTGACTTTACTTTGATTCCCCCCCCCCTTTGTTCAGGGACACATTATTCCATTCTGTTAGTCACATGGCTGTGGAACTTGTCAGTTTATGTCTCAGTTGTTGAATCTTGTTATTTCATACAAATATTTTCACATGTTAAGTTTGCTGAAAATAAATGCAGTTGACAGTGAGAGGATGTTTCTTTTTGCTGAGTTTAGTTGCAAAGTCAAAAAAAAAAGTGTAAGTAGTTAAAAGTTGCTAATTAGATAAAATGCTAAAGTTGTCCTGAAGAGATTCAAATCACAACCTTCGGGTTGCTAGCATTTTGCGTTATATGCCCATCCGTCCACCCCAATTAAGTAACCATCTGTCGTATGTAACCATACCAAATGTAACTAACATACTTATTTGAGTGTCCTGGATGTACATTTACTATGTTATGTCTAGTCTATGAGACCAGGCTGGAGAGTATTATAGGCCTATAGGTCTGATGTTTTGGTAGCCTTATGTTGACCTCTTCCATATGATCTACTGCGACATTGTATTGTCATGCTGTCTATAATGTAACGAGAAGGATGTCGTTTCCAAGGTTCGCAGCTATACTTTGTGCATAAATGGAACGGGAAAATAAATATGCAGATGAAACTGTGTATAGGCTATAATATATGCCATTTAGCAGACGCTTTAATCCAAACGAAAGTCATGCGTGCATACATTTTACGTATGGTCAATTGATAGTCCCTGCTCAATATGGTCAATTGATAGACCCTGATCCGAATACACTTCATAATTACGTTGATATCATGTTAAATGGTTACTTTACGTGCGTGGTGGAACTGCAAAGAGTGTGTCTCCAATAGGCTAACAATAGGACGATGGGGTGGGTTTGACAGAGTGAATGAGGTTATTTCAAGAGTATTGGATGAAAGAGTCTATGAGATAGAGATACACTTTAACATGCACTACACGAGTCTATGAATGAACAGAAACTTTAACATGTACTACATGATGAAATTACTTCACCAAAGAAGCCTGTAGAAATCACGACTCGTAGCCTGGCACTCTAGCCTAGGCTACACCGTCCTACCTGGATGCGCAAGTGACAGTACCTTATGTTGACCTCTTCCATATGATCTACTGCGACATTGTTATTGTCATGCTGTCTATAATGTAATCGAGAAGGATGTCGTTTCCAAGGTTCGCAGCTATACTTTGTGCATAAATGGAACGGGAAAATAAATATGCAGAATGAAACTGTGTATAGGCTATAATATATGCCATTTAGCAGACGCTTTAATCCAAAYCGAAAGTCATGCGTGCATACATTTTACGTATGGTCAATTGATAGTCCCTGCTCAATATGGTCAATTGATAGACCCTGATCCGAATACACTTCATAATTACGTTGATATCATGTTAAATGGTTACTTTACGTGCGTGGTGGAACTGCAAAGAGTGTTGTCTCCAATAGGCTAACAATAGGACGATGGGGTGGGTTTGACAGAGTGAATGAGGTTATTTCAAGAGTATTGGATGAAAGAGTCTATGAGATATGAGATGAGATACACTTTAACATGCACTACACGAGTCTATGAATGAACAGAAACTTTAACATGTACTACATGATGAAATTACTTCACCAAAGAAGCCTGTAGAAATCACGACTCGTAGCCTGGCACTCTAGCCTAGGCTACACCGTCCTACCTGGATGCGCAAGTGACAGTGTTGTCGCACAGACAGCGGRGTGAATATGCACGAGGTAGTTCAAACAACTTAATAAAAAATTGACCATGCGAAACACAAGATGCATGTTATAGAAGTATATTGACACTCACCGCTCCGAGTAGAACTGTTAAGAACAGAGTACACATTCTGAAACCCCGTCACTTCTTCGAAATGTATGTATTTTTCCAATAGGTCAACGGACTGACGAGAAAAGCACAAAAAAATGAGAACATCATTTATTTCGCGGYTAAAGTATACATAATGCCCATGCATAAAAATATACGTCTGTATTTTATCCTCATYCGTCTCGTCCGGCTCCAATTCTCTTGTGTTTCCGAAGTCTCCAAAATAAATGAGTCAGTCCATGTACTGGAGTCACTGTTTAATAATTATCCTCAGCAAGCAACCTGCTGAGATTTACTCATGCACTAGCCTATGTTGCGGGGCAATCCGYGCGCACTTGCGAGAGAACAGCCCACAGCGCGGAACAGAGAGATGTACAACTGATAGGAAGTCTATTCTCGCTCCAGTGCAGCTTCTCATATGACAGCTGTGCTTCTCTTATGGGCTAAGGGCACGCCCACCACTCCAACATTCATGTTCTGTTTTTTTCTTTCACAAAACAACAAACCTGGGACTTTTCACCGCCGTTTCCCTTCCAGCGGCCCCGTGGCATCTCTGCACATGCAGACCATTTACACTTTTATTGTCTGATTAGATTACCGCCCATAAGTAAATAATTACAGGCTTGTGACTCAATTTTCCCAAATAGTCTATGCCAAATCACTATTGCCAATTGCGTAACAAATMAAAGTTTAGGTCATTCAGTGCAGATACAACTTTATCATACGGGAATTGACGTAATACGGTTATAGACTACTGTAGTGTAGGCATACCAATTGTGACATTATTTATCGCCTTTATTCACCCATTTGACAGGCTGTACATTTGTTATTGATGTTATAACWGGCATTTATGTAACTTGAACTTGTGTCTTGCCTAATGAAAGGAGACCTAATAAACGTGGTCTAGTCTTTTTTGTTGTTGTTGACAGGTATAGTCTCCATARAGCCTCCTGTAAATTAATGTCTGATAAAGCCTTCCACTAGAGAGCAACATAGGTTACATACTCACGTGCCTTGGTGCACAGGTCAATTATTGAAATTATTTTAAACTATTTTCGGGTATTAAATATATAAGTTCTTCGTGAGTAAGGCATTACCAATATCATCATAGGCCTACCTACAAGAAGACAGGTGCATACAGCACAGGTAAGTCTTTCAGCTCATGTGCTGGTCAGAGCATCAATAATGTATTTTGTGCATTATTTTACCACGTGACCTTACCATAGCCATGCCTTTGCGCACAGAAACCAGATGTGTCAGGTACAACGTAAGACATTCTATTACACATCTGTATATTTACCAACAATTGTTTTATTCAACATCATTCCATCTCAGAATATTTGTCKGTGTGGTTTGTGTTAGCTAATGTGTATTACCTACGTGCTACTGCGAATTAACCACAAAWTGGCCGATGGTCATTATACAAAAATAGGCTAGGCCTACTCAATCTTTAAAAATAAGGACATTTTGTCTGAGAAATCAAGTATCATAAGTTATAATACTTTTATACCCTACAAAAAGTATCTGCATCCGATGCTGTTGATTGGAGAGGCTCATTGAGGTTGGAGCTGAGTGAAGAATATAGATGCAACTATGCAGCTGCACAGAAAACCCTTGAAGGACAAGAAAGTATTRTGATGCTGAAGAAAGAGGTTCAGGTTTCTTCCATGGGCCAATGGATGCCCAAACAGTCTCAGTATCGATCCTGTAGCCTTTCAGGCAGTGTATCATCAACATCCTATGTCCAGCAGTATGTTGGATATCTTTCATAACCCACTGATTAATAWGGTAAAAGAGAACGTGTGCGTCCGAAACAACACCCTATTCTCTATGTATTGCACAACTTTTGACCAGGTCGCACTGTGGTTTTGGTCAAAAGTAGTGCACTGCATAGGGAATAGGGTGCCATTTCAGACACATCCAATGATTGATTTGGAGTTTAGCCGGAAAGATAGTGTTTCCCATTCATTTATCTTTTTAGCAGGGTGCAAAGACCCTAGGAATAATAGGCTACATGCAGCCTTCACCAAATCTTTCAAATGAAATTTGAATACATCCAAAATTATTTCAGATGGGGGACCACAAAGCTTGYCAAGGGAGTCGGTGCAGCTATGAAGTCTATAGGCTAGTGATGGGTGCCTATTAGTGCCAAATTACTGATGCTTTATTGATTAAAATAATGATACACCTATTGACYATTGTCAGTACAGTACATCACTAATGCTAAATGTGTTGATGATGCGTGTAACTCAGGGGAAAATGACTGCCCCCTCTGATTGAAGCCAACAAGTTCAAGGCCGACCGTGGTACTGCAGTTATAAGGATKATTTAGTAGCTGGGTGATTCTGCAACTACGGCCACTTCTATGTCCTCGGGTCAAATTTGGGGATTTTATKAAAAATAAAGCAAATACAAATATTTGTATGTGAAGTTCACACGGGAATCACCCCATACTTTTTAAACACCTCTCTATCAAGTATTTTAGCTACTTTTCAGATGCATTTTATACCTCAATTTCYCTATTTTGCCCTTGTCCCTGACCCAGACTTTTAAGCTTCTACTATGTTTTTATATGAGAAAACATGAATAATTACACATTATATAATGTTATGTACTACAGAAAGAGTCAATTAAATAAAATCTATATCAATATTTCTTGTGAGTATGCCCTTTATATTGTTTTTTACACAAACTATACCTGTCCTTTTGGAGTGGTGTCATTTCCACCACTGAGGACAAATTTCTCATTAATAAAGTTTTTTCAAGAGAATATTAATTTAGTTACCATGGAAACATATTGTGACACTGAAGCACATGGCTGCAGTGGACAGTTGTTCCAGATGTGATGTCCAGAAGTTGAAGAAAAATCGAGTTAAATATTGCTTGTGTAGAGAATATTTTAATTGTCAGTCATTTCCAAACAGGCCTCAATTTCTTTAATTTGTAGTAGAACTTTTGAAATGTTTTTTATATTTTATGTATTTAGTGTAAACAATATGCTAGCTGTAATACTAACCAAAGCATGCTAAGCTGTCTGTCAATTTTCTCCAGAAAAATTCTCCAGAAACTGTAGAAGTGTCATTTCCATCACAGTCATTTCCATCACAAACTTAAGTGTGGTGGAAATGACAGAAAGTGGTGGAAATGACACAAATCCATTATCTTACTCGTTTTTTTTAACTTTAAGCTTATTTAATCATGTTTTAAATTAATTTAATCTAGAAAATGCTCCAAGGTTGAAAACTAAGTAGTATTTGTCTTTATTCTTAGAATATGCCACATAAAACAGCACAGAGGTCACAGACATAWAGAAACAAAWWKAAWAAWTAWCCTATARGATACCAGGAACATCTGCAAAAAGACAGGGAGAGATACTGGAAGAAAAAAGAGAAGGGAGAAGTGAAATCTATCTCTGAGCTTACAAAGCGAGAACAAAGAAACAAGAGAAGGCAATGGAAATGTAACCAACGGAATAGAAGACAGACTTTAAAGAGAACAGTTGCAATGGAGACCTACCTATCAGGCACCACACCACCTCAGTCACCAGATGTCTTGCAGCCAGAACATGAGGCTAACATACCTGCCCCTAACTTACCTGCCCCTGATGCACACCCTGATACCCTTTCCTCATCGTCTGCAGCATACCAACACATGAAAATCAGATTTCAACCAGGCAMGTGCTACACAAAAGTCAGAAATAACGATATAATTCATGCCTTACCTTTGAAGATCTTCTTCTGTTGGCACTCCAAAATGTACCATAAACATCACAAATGGTCCTTTTGTTCGATAATTGTTTCTTTATATCCCCAAAATGTCAATTTATTTGGCGTGTTTGATTCAGAAAAACACAGGTTCCAACTCGCCCAACATGCCTACAAAGTATCTAATAAGTTACCTGTAAACTTTGTCCAAACATTTCAAACAACTTTCCTAATCCAACTTTAGGTATTTTAAAACGTAAATAATCGATAACATTTCAGACGGAATATACTGTGTTCAATAGCGGATAAAATGAAAGTGGAGCGAGTTCCAGGTCGCGCGCCCCAAACAAAAAAGGTACACTTGGCTCTACTCTCAGAAAGGAAAGGGCTACTTCTTAATTTCTCAAAGGAAAAACATCAACCAATTTCTAAAGACTGTTGACATCTAGTGGAAGCCATAGGAACTGCAAGCATATTTCTATTAAAAAGGGATTGCCATAGAAATCTAATGGAAAACAGATTGAGCTCGAATTTATTTTTTCCTGGATGGATTGTGCTCAGGGTTTCGCCTGCCAAATAAGTTCTGTTATACTAACAGACATTATTCAAACAGTTTTAGAAACTTCAGAGTGTTTTCTATCCAAATATACTAATAATATGCATATCCTAGCTTCTGGGCCTGAGTAGCAGGCAGTTTACTTTGGGCACGCTTTTCATCCGTACGTGAAAATACTGCCCAAAGAGGATTTATTAAGAAAATATTTACCAAATAAAAAATACAAATAAATTACATTTAAAAGTAATTAAAAGTAACTTAATAACATAACAATAACGAGGCTATATACAGGGGGTACTGGTACCAAGTCAGTGTGCGGGAGTACAGGTTAGTTGAGGTAATTTGTACATGTAGGTAGGGATGAAGTGACTATGCATAGATAATTAACAGCGAGTAGCAGTAGTGTACAAAACAAATGGAGGGGGGTCAATGTAATAGTGTGGTGGCCATTTATTATTATTTTTATTTAACCTTCATTTAACTAGGCAAGTCAGTTAAGATTAAGAACAAATTCTTATTTACAATGACAGCCTACCGGGGAACAGTGTGTTAACTGCCTTGTTCTTGGGCAGAACGGCAGAGTTTTACCTTGTCAGCTCAGGGATTTGATCCAGCAATCTTTCGGTTACTTGCACAATGTGCTAACCACTAGGCTACCTGCATTTGCCGTTTTCCACTTGATTAATTGTTCAGCAGTCTTATGGCTTGGAGGTAGAATCTGTTAAGGAGCCTTTTGGTCCTAGACTTGGCTCTATGGTACTGCTTGTCGTGCGGTAGCAGAGAAAACAGTCTATGACTTGGGTGACTGGAGACTCTGACAATTTTATGAGCTTCCCTCTGACACCGTCTAAGAATATAGGTCCTGGATGGCAGGAAGCTTGGCCCCAGTGATGTACTGGGCCATACACACTACCCTCTGTAGCGCCTTACGGTAAGATGCCGAGCAGTTGCCATACCAGGTGGTGATGACACCGGTCAGGATGCTCTCAATGGTGCAGCTGTAGAACTTTGAGGATCTGGGGACACATGCCAAATCTGAGAGCAGAAGCAGAGCTCTTTKTTTTTGAAAGTCATAAAACAAAGAGCACCATGCGCCAGTGGCTCCTACTCCTGTGCAATGATGTAACATAAAATACTTTCTGTTCAATTCAACAGCCAATTGAACAGTAGCCTGGTTACCAGTCTGTTTAGCTATCATTCCACTCCTTTTCACTCCTTGTCATGCAAAACATGTTTGGCATGACACGGACTACAAGGAATGGAATGTTATGTCCGGGCCACTACTGCTGTGCTAGTAAGCACTTCCGAAGACAAGGGGGATGAAAACAAATGCAACATTCTTGACCCATGTTCTACACTGTCAGTGCACTGAAGGTCATTAGCATGTGTTGGGTGTGTGCCTATATGAATTGTGTGTGTTTGTGTGTGTGTGAGTGTGTGAGTGCATGTGTGGCTGTGTGCGTGGCTGTGTGCTTGTGTTTGTGTGTGTCATACATGTTTTAACGTGCATGCACGTGTGTGTTGTACATGGTTACGAATGCGGTCATGAGCATATGTGTGTGTGTGTGTGTGTGTGTGTGTACTCTTGTGCACTCATATACTTGTGTGCCAGTGTGTGTGACTCTGCATGTGTATAAAGGGCTGCATTGACTCTCCCAGTCCGAGCCAGCCTTCTTCAGTGCCTGAGGGGTCATTGTTGGGCAACGTGTTAAACTGCACTGTGTCTGATGATGATATCTGATCAATGCCTGTGGCTGTTCCCCCAAAATCCTACTCATTGACAAAGCTACAAGTCAGGAGCCCCACTAGCCTCTGATTATGCAGATTTTGCGTCCCAAATGGCACCCTATCCCCTATATRGTGCACTACCTTTGACCACAGGGCTCTGGTCAAATGAATGCACTATGTAGGGAGTAGGGTGTCATTTGGGACATAGCCAGAGACTGCAGAGACACCACAGGCCCAAAACAACACATTCCCTATTGTTTTCAACTGGAGAGAAAGAAAGAGATCTCCTCTTGTCTAGTAAGTATACTTGGTCTATCTTCCTCCCCTGTCATCTCTCCCCCTACGACTATGACATAGTCACTATGGAAATAAAGTGAAGTGGGACACTGAGACAGTTATGAGGTTCAGACGAGGTCAGCGCCTAAGAGGGTGTTAGATGAGTGGTCAAATTGAAAGGGCAAATTCATTCACCTCTTGAACATTTGGGGYCTTTTGTGGGAAGATACTGGCTGAAAATGCTTTATTGCACTCACTACCCTGCTGTACCCCACTGAACTTTACAAGATMAATATGTTCCATTTGCCATTCCAATGAGTTCACAACATCATTTCAATTTACACTCCTAGAAAATAAATTTCAAAACAGCTTTGTGTTTGCAGAAGTACAAAAAATGTGTTTAAATTACATGAATACAATATGTATTGTATTAGTACATTATTAATACGATATGCATTTTCAATACGTGTGATATGTACTGTACATTTCCATTTCAGCTTGTAACGCCAGGGTAGTGGATTCAATTCCTTAAACCACCCATATGTAAAATGTATCCACGCATGACTAAGTTGCTTTGGATAAAATGTGCTATATGGCATATATAGTCCAGTCGGGACGCATTCAGACCTCTTCCCTTTTCCACATTTATTACGTTACAGCCTTATTCTAAAATGGATTGATACATTTCTTTTCTTCATCAATATACACACAATACCCAATATATGACAAAGCGAAAACCAATTTTTTTACATTTTTGTAAATGTAATTAATTTAAAACATAAATGCATAAGTATTCAGAACCTTTGCTATGAGACTCGAAATTGAGCTCAGGTGCATCCTGTTTCCATTGATAATTTGTTTCTACAAATTTATTGGAGTCAACCTGTGGTAAAGTCAATTGATTGGACATGATTTGGAAAGGCACACAACTGTCTATACAAGGTCCCACAGTTGACTGTGCATATCAGAGCAAAAACCAAGCCATGAGGTCGAGGAATTAACTGGAGAGCTCCGAGACAGGATTGTGTCGAGGCACCGGGCTGGGGAAGGGTACAATAAAATGTCTGCAGCATTGAAGGTCCCCAAGAACACAGTGGCCTCCATTCTAAAATTGAATAAGTTTGGAACCACCAAGACTCTTCCTAGAGCTGGCCGCCCGGCCAAACTGAGCAATCGGGGGAGAAGGACCTTGGTAAGGGAGGCGACCAAGAAACCAATGGTCACTCTGACAGAGCTCTCGAGTTCCTCTGTGGAGATGGGAGAACTTTCCAGAAGGACAACCATCTCTGCAGTACTGCACCGATCAGGCCTTTATGGTAGAGTGGCCAGACGGAAGCCATTCCTCAGTAAAAGGCACATGACAGCCCGCTTGGTGTTTGCCAAAAGGACTCTCAGACCATGATAAACAAGATTCTCTGGTCTGATGAAACCAAGATTGAGCTATTTCGCCTGAAT
Source organism: Salvelinus sp. IW2-2015 (assembly GCF_002910315.2). Classification (NCBI taxonomy): domain Eukaryota; kingdom Metazoa; phylum Chordata; class Actinopteri; order Salmoniformes; family Salmonidae; genus Salvelinus; species Salvelinus sp. IW2-2015. The sequence continues at coordinate 203,119 of NW_019942634.1, forward strand.
GCTAAGCGTCACATCTGGAGGAAACCTGGAACCATCCCTATGGTGAAGCATGCTGGTGGCAGCATCATGTTTTGGGGATGTATTTCAGAGGCAGAGACTGGGAGATTAGTCAGAATCAAGGGAAAGATGAACAGAGCAAAGTACAGAGAGATCCTTGATGAAGACCTGCTCCTGAGAGCTCAGGACCTCAGCCTGGGGCGAAGGTTTGCCTTCCAACAGGACAACAACCCTAAGCATACAGCCAAGACAACACAGGGGTGGCTTTGGGACAAGTCTCTGAATATCCTCCAGTGGCCCAGCCAGATCCCAGACTTGAACCCGATCAAACATCTCCGGGGAGACCTGAAAATAGCTGTGCGGCGACTCTCCCCATCCAACCTAACAGAGCGAGAGAGGTTCTGCAGAGAAGAATGGGCAAACTCCTCAAATACAGGTGTGCCGAGCTTGTAGCGTCATACCCAAGAAGACTCGAGGCTGTAATCACTGCCAAAGGTGCTTCAACAAAGTACTGAGGAAAGGGTCTGAATACTTATGCAAATGGTGATTTCAGTTTTTTTCTTTAATGAATTTGCAAAAAATTCTTAAAATCTGTTTATTGCTTTGTCATTATGGGTAGAGATAGAATGATGAGTGAAAAAAATGTAGGGTAACATGGGTAAGACATCTCCCCTAAGATCAATGTCTAATTGCCTGACACAAAAAAAAGCACATTTTGAGAAGAAAAATTGGGGTGAAGGTAACAAAACTATAAAAGGAAAAATAAATTTGTGTGTCACGATCGTCTTGCGGAGAAGAGAGGACCAAGCGCAGCGTGTGCAAAAACATTTCTCTTTTATTGAGAGAAGGAAAAACACGAAACGAACACTGAATACAAACTAAACAAAAACGACCGTGAAGCTAAAATGACGTAAGTGCATAGACAAAGCAACAAACGTTCAATAGACAATTTACCACAAAACCCCAATGCCTATGACTGCCGTTAAATATGGCTCTCAAATCAGAGACAATGACCACACTGCCTCTAATTGAGAACCAATCTAGCAGCCATAGACATAACTAGACAACTACACTACACGTCCATAACACATACAACACCCTAGACACTACAAAAACACATACTTCCCCATGTCACACCCTGACCAATAAAAAACATAAATTAAAACAAAGAATACTAAGGCCAGGGCTACCCATTTGACAGATTTTTTGTTATTTAATAAAATGTATTTTTAGGAAAGGGGCATTTTCACAGCTCCTTACCCCAATAGAAGATTGTGCCATAGGGTTTCACAGATGTGTCCCTATTTTTTACCTCACCTGCAAATAAATTATCTTTCTTTTACCTTTTCTTTACACTCCATTATGTAAAGTTAAAATAAACTCCTTATCATTTGAATATGGCAAGATTTTAAATCCCAGCATTATTTGAAAATGAAATTCAAGAGCAAACGCTTTTCAATAGTTTGTCATATTTAAACATTTGTGACGAAGACGCTGAGAGTCGAGAATCAGGTGGTACGTTTAATAAAACAACAAACATGGAACGAGACAACATAGCAGGGGCGTCTTCACATAAACACATAAACAATAATGACTAGGAAAAGAATCTAAGGGAGTGCCAGATAAAAGGGAGGTAATGGAGTCATGATGAAGTGTAGGTGTACGCAATGATTGGTGCCAGGTGTGCGTAATGATGGATGCCAGGACCAGTGGTTAGTAGTATACCGGCGACGTCGAACGTTGAAGGAGAGGAGCGGGAGTAGACTTGACAGTCTCCCCCCCCGACGCGCGGCCCCAGCCGCAGGACGATGCCGACCAGAATGATGGCGCGAGGACGAGGAGAGGGCCGGTCCGGGCGGCGAAGGTGGAAATCACAGATGATGTTGGGATCCAGAATGTCCTCTACCGGAACCCAACACTGCTCCTCTGGGCCATACCCCTCCTAGTTCACCAGGTACTGGAGCCGACCCCCATGACATCGGTAGTCCAGTAGGGATCTGACGGCATAGGCCAGCATCAGCTAGGAGACCAGGAACCTGAGAAGGGAAACATGAAAAGAAGGTGAGATACGGTAATCACTGGGAAGCTGTAACCTATACGTCACCTCGTTGATCCTCCGGAAAACCTTGAATGGGCCCACAAACGAGGGGCTCAGCTTTTTGCAGGACAGGCGGAATGGGAGGTTCCTGGTAGAAGGGCAGACACGATCCCCAGAATGGAATACAGGGGTCGCACAGCGGTGGCAGTCTGCCTGCTCCTTCTGACGGTGGACGGCGCACTGGAGTCTCATGTGAGCATCGCTCCACGCTTCTTCTGCACGCCTGGGTCCACGGAGCCATGGTCGGCTGAAAACCCAGAACACACTGGAAGGGGGTCAGCCCAATGGAGGAGTGACGTAGCGAATTCTGGGAGTACTCCGCCCATGGAAGGAATCGGGCCCACTCTCCCTGCCGGTCCTGACAGTGACTCCTCAGGAACCTTGCCAGCTCCTGGTTCATCCACTCCATCTGCCTGTTGCACTGAGGCTTATACCCAGAAGTGCTTCTCCATAAAGGCTCTCCATACCCGTGACGTGAATTGGGGCCACGGTCAGAGACAATGTCCTCCAGAAGACCATAATGCCGAAGGACCTGCTGGAATAGTGTCTCAGCAACCTAGAGAGCAGTAGGGAGACCAGAGAGAGGGATAAAACGACAGGATTTGGAAAATCTATCCACAACCACCAAAATGGTGGTGAACCTGTCAGAGGAGGGGAGATCAGTAACAAAGTCAATGGATAGATGAGACCAGGGACGCTAAGGCACAGGAAGGGGAAGGAGTTTCCCTGCTGGAGCYTTACGGGGGAGATTTGGTTTGGGCACATGCATAGCGAGTGTTGACGTAGCGAGTGACGTCCTGCGCCAAGGTGGGCCACCAGTACTTTTCAGAGATAGATTGGGTAGTGCGAGAAATACCTAGATGTCCAGCGACGACAGCTGTGTGTGCCCAGGTCAGCAGCCGATCCCTTATCCCCGTGGGAACGTTGATGTGCTCAGGATGACAGTTAGTGGGTGCGGGCTCCCTCTCCAGAGCCTGGCGGATGTCCACATCTACGTTCCAGACTACAGGGGCTACGATTTTTGTCTCAAGAGGATGGGATTATAGGTGCATTCTGGACAGGACCTCTCCCGAATAGTAGAGATGGGACAGGGCATCGGCCTTGGTGTTTTTTTAACCTGGGCAATAGGTCAGTGTGTTGTCAAATCTTGTGAAGAAAAGGGCCGATCTTGCTTGGCGACGATTCAGCCTCCTCGCTGTCATATGTACTCCAGGTTCCGATGGTCGGTGAAAGATGACGATTGGGTCCTTAGCGCCTCACAGCCAGTGTCTCCACTCCTCTAATGCCAACTTCACCGCCAGGAGCTCTCAATCACCAAGTCGCAATTCCTCTCTGCAGGGTCAGTTCTTAGAGTAATATGCACACGTATACAATTTCTGTGGATTACCTGTTCATTGAGACAGAACTGAACCCACGCCCACACCTGAAGCATCCACCTCGACCACAAAGGATATCGTGGGATCTAGATGTTTGAGCAATGGGGCGGAGGTGAAACGTCCCTTGAGTAGACGGAAGACCTCGTCGGATGCTGGGCTCCACACCAACCTATGGGACCACCCTTGAGGAGAGAGGTGAGAGCAGCGGCGACGGAGCTGAAGTTCCGATGAAACGGCGGTAGAAGTTGCAACCCAAAAACCGTTGTAACCCCTTTATGGTGGTTGGGACTGGCCATGACCTGACCGCATCTACCTTCTTGATGTCCATCCTCACTCCCTGCGGGCTGATTTGGTAGCCTAGGAAGGAACAAGCTTGGCACCCTGTATTTGGGGAGTTTCTCCCAGTCTTCTCTGCAGATCCTCTCAAGCTCTGTCAGGTTGGATGGTGAGGGTTGCTGCACAGCTATTTTCAGGTCTCTCCAGAGATGATCGATCAGGTTCAAGTCCGGGCTCTGGCTGGATCACTCAAGGACATTCAGAGACTTGTTCCGAAGCCACTCCTGCATTGTCTTGGCTGTGTGCTTAAGGTCATTGTCCTGTTGGAAGGTAAACCTTCACCCCAGTCTGACGTCCTTAGTGCTCTGGAGCAGATTTTCATCAAGGATCTCTCTTTGCTCCATTCATCTTTCCCTCAATCCTGACTAGTCTCCCAGTCCCTGCCGCTGAAAAACATCCCCACAGCAAGATGCTGCCACCAACATTCTTCACCGTAGGGAGGGTGCCAGGTTTCCTCCAGACGTGACGCTTGGCGTTCAGGCCAAAGTGTTTAATCTTGTTTCTCATGATCTGAGTGTCTTTAGGTGACTTTTGGCAAACTCCAAGCGGGCTGTCATGTGCCTTTTACTGAGAGTGGCTTCCATCTGGCCACTCTACCATAAAGGCCTGACTGGTGGAGTGGTGCAGAGATGGTTGTCCTTCTGAAAGGTTCTCCCATCTCCTCAGAGGAACTCTAGAGCTCTGTCAGAGTGACCATCAGGTTCTTGGTGTAACGTGTGCGCTGGGAGTCGGGAAGCAAGTTCAGGAGTGTATAATTTAATGAACGAAACAAGAAAACACGAACAACGCACAGACAGGAAACTGGAACAGAAACAATAATGCCTGGGGAAGGAACCAAAGGGAGTGACTTATATAGGGAAGGTAATCAGGAAGTGATGGAGTCCAGGTGAGTCTGAGGACATTCAGAGACTTGGCAGGTGTGGCCATAACGAGCAGCCTGGTGACCATGAGGCCGGAGAGGGAGCACATGTGACTGCTCCGTTTGGTTGAATTTACCACAGATGGACTCCAACCAAGTTGTAGAAATATCTCAAGGATGATCAATGGCAACAGGATGCACCTGACCTCAATTTCATGTCTCATAACAAAGGGTCTGAATACTTATGTAAATAATGCATTTCTGTTATTTATTACATTTTTTATAAATGTGCACAAATTTCGAAAAACCTGTTTTCGCTTTGTCATTATGGGTTATTGTGTGTAGATTGCTGAGGACTTTTTAAAAATCAATTTTAGAATGAGGCTGTAACATAATGAAATGTGTAAAAAGTCAAGGGGTCTGAATACTTTCCYAATGCAGCGTACTGTATACAGGTAGTCTCCAAAATAAAGGAAACACAGGTAAATGAGGGATACGAAGTATATTGAAAGCAGGAGCTTCAACACAGGTGTGAAATTAACCTCCCATCATGCTTAGGGTCATGTAAAAAATGCTAGGCAGGCCCAGTTGCCCATTATTCTGGCTATCGTGGCTAGAAGAAGAGCTCTGAATGACTTTGAAAGAGGGGTGATTGTTGGGGCACGTTTGGCAGGAGCTTCAGTGACAAAGACTGCTCAACCCAATTGAACACATATGTGAGATTCTGGAGCGGTGCCAGAGACAGCYTTTTCCACCACCATCAACAAAACACCAAATGATGGAATTTCTTGTGGAAGAATGGTGTCGCATCCCTCCAACAGCATTGAAGCTGCTCTGGCGGTCAACGCCCTATTATCAAGACACTATGTTGGTGTTTCCTTTATTTTGGCAGTTATCTGTATGTATACACACTGTTGTAGATTACATATAAAGAAAGTACAGTTTATATTATACTCTTTATTGTTATATTTCACTGTCTCTTTTGCTTTACTCTTTGACCATGAGGTGATTGTTATACAGTAGACAGATGCACCAAAGACTAACTTCCCGTCCCCTCCCTTTTATTCCTCACCATTTCYACACAATACTTACAAGAAGCACCTTTCCGCTTCAAGGCAGTGTTTCAACCCTCAGAATCAATACATGGAACAATAGCTTGAAGCTTGGCTGCAGCTATAAAAAACGTATCAGCATTGATTACAGCTTCCTCTTCCTGTTCTGTTCCTCTGTTCATCTTGTACCTGGAGCTCCCCCAACACCCATTATTGTTCTCTCATTTTTTTCATCCCTTCTTCTCTTTTCATCCATCCTTCTTTCATTAGACAAGATTCATTTGTTAGTTTCCTTTTCCTATTTCAATGTCCTATTCCAGTGATTGAATTTGTGTACTCATCCTACTGGGCACACACTGGTTGAATCACATGTTGTTTCCACATCATTTCAACTAAATGACATTGAAACAACGTGGAATAGATGTTGAATTGACGTCTGTGCCCAGTGGGATGCATATGTTGTTGTATGTATGACATGGGCTAGGGACAATTTCAAGAGACACTGTGTGCGTAAAGAAGAGTGTAGAAAGAGAGTTGGAGTGGGGAGATGGATAAAGAGATAGATGGAGGGACAAAAGGATGAGACAAATGTCAAGTGATGATGTGATGCTCATGCCATCGCCATGTTGACCCATCAGCCAGTGGCCTTTGGTATGGCCCACAATGCGTCATTGATTCCATCCTCTTACTGAGGTTGGGGTTCAAGGTTCAAAGTTAATCAGGGTTGGCATTAGCGCATTGTGATCCAGGAGGATATCAGAGTTCACTATGACCCAGTGACCGAACCGCAATCTTTCTGTGTTCCAGGAAATGGGGTGGTTGGAGAGAGAGAGAGAGAGAGAGAGAGGAAAGAGGGGAGGAGAGAGAGATGCTGAACACCACATTCCCCTGTGTCAGATGAGTACATGCTGAAATCGTACAGACTCACGAATAATGTGTTTTTATCCCAAAAATATTATAAAGTAGTGACACTTCACTTCATATCATATCTGAAAAGCCTAATAATATTTAGGACAAAAGCTGCAACACTGAGCATTTATTTATAACAGTTTTCCATCCATTTTCACTGGCTTGAATGTCTTTTGTCATCATTGTCAAGTTAACTGTGTCTGTTTTGTTTCAACAATCCAAAAGAACGACCCCGAAAAGCTAAATTGGGGCCCAGATCAAATTATTTTAACATAAATCCTTCTTGCCTTCCTTCCTTCAAGTAACTCTGCTGTGTTTTGATTGCTGAAAGGTACACAATGGAAATATTGCTCTTTATAATTATAAATCAGTCAGAATGTTTGGAAATCCATCTTCTAAACTCGTAGCAACAAACTGGGTGTATTCACTTGCTTGAATTCTAGCTACGTCGGAGTGGTTGACGTACCTACGCAAACTAGCGGAGTCAACCATAAACGAAAGTACAGCTAATATGCCCGTGAACAAATTATAGTGTTCAATAATCACATAAATAGATTGCTTTTTTATAAATAASCTTTTGTTGTTGTATTTAACTGCTGAAAATGCTGTCGTCAAAGTAATTTCCTTAGTAGATGAAGTCAGAGTTCAGCATGTCYGAGAAGTAATTATGAGTTGGTGGGCCGTTCAAATGGATTTTTCCCACTTGGAAGCTCGTATTTCCAAGTTTTCAACATGTCATGAACACACCACTCTAACTGTCGTTTGTGTGTATCCATCCAGTTGCTAGTGACAATGTCATGTATTGGTATTTGCAATACGGTACTGCCCTCTGCTGTTTGGTCCCCTCTTTTTTTATGGATGAAATCCATCACCCACTAGTAATCATGTATGTTTAAAGGGAAAGGGGGATACCTAGTCAGTTGTACAACTKAATTCCTTCAACTGAAATGTATCTTCCGCGTTTAACCCAACCCCTCTGAATCAGAGAGGTGCGGGGGGCTGCCTTAATCGACATCCACGTCTTCTGTGCCCGGGGAAAAGTTTACCTCCTATAGTCATGAAAGGAATCAGCCAATCAGAACTAGCATATCAAACTCAGTCAGTCAATATTTTACATTTGTATATAGATTATATAAAGATTGTTGTTCTGTAGTTCTGTAGTTTTAGAAATTATAAGTTACATACACGTCGCCGGGGACTTTTTGATGGGATCTTTTTGATTACAGTAGACCTATGTTGTAATTATATCTGAACAATACATTTATTTTTTGCATTAATGATTGTGAAAGATGTCTTCAATGATCACATATGGGATAGAATTGGGATAGATTATGGAAATGTTATGTTCAGTACATTTTAATGGGTAGTGCAAAGGTATTGCCTAATATGATAACGGTGTAATTACTGTAATGTACAGTACTGTAGCATATTACATTCAATCTGCAATTTTGGAACATATACTGTATCTTGCATTTTTTGCTATTGTAATTGTATAATGGAAACAAGCATGGTCTCCACATGGTCCTCTTGGAGTTGAGTGTGTAGACCCCTGGTGTTGAAAAGCTTAAACGTACCTGCACCACAAACTAGCCAACCCAACCACTTTGACAAGCGACTGGCCCCCTCAATGCAAAAAAAAGTGTGACTTTATAAACACCACCTCTTTATAATGTCTGTGACTGTGGCCTTAGAATGGGACACACACACACACACACACACACACACACACACACACACACACACACACACACACACACACACACACACACACACACACACACACACACACACACACACACACCGTCTTTCTGGGCCAGATAGTGTTCTTTGGAGTAAGCACCACATGTATGGTACTGAGAGCCAACTAACATCTTTCATCCCCAGTGATAACACATCAGTCTTTTTTCCACTAGTGCGCTCATCAGAACCCACTTCCCTCTCTAACGCAGAGCAACGTCTCTGTCATGTTTTTAAACCTAAAGCCTAATTGCATTACAACTTGCGGGGCAAATGATGTTCCAGTGAACAATATCAYCAGCTTTCAATCATCCCTATTTTCATGAAATGTTTATATCAAATCCTCTATTCTGTGGCTATATCATCAAATGTCCATTRATCTTTGCTGGAAATAAATGGAATGCAACACATCAATGAAGACTTCTACAAGGGTTCCACAATATCAAKATCTAATTTCAAATAGTAGGCCTAAATTTGGTTGGCCTGACACCCACACTTGGCCTATCACACCAATTATTTTATTTTTGAATTATTTTATTATAATTTTCTGTTATTTACTTACCATGCACCTTGTAATAATGACTTTTCTATTATGTGATAAAAGCAGTAGTAAAATTAGTCGTCTATTATTTATTGGAAATGGACAACAAATAGTCTCTGCCCTGGCACTTGGCCAATTAGCTCATGTTAGCYTGTTTAGGTGAGATGTCTCTGCTACTCTGCTCCCAAAATAACTTTACTAGGCCTTCATATCAGTATGATGCACACAGTTATACTGATATCATGCCAATAAGGTTTTTTCTGACTGAAATCTCAGAAAGGCTTGCTTTCATGTTGGCTTTCAAAGCTGGACTAGTAACTATTGTAGCCGTGGGTTATAAAACAAGTAGCTATAAACACAAATGTAAATTTGCCCCAATTTACAGTAACCAGTATTGTTTGCAAAATCTTCCGTTTTCAAGATGGAGGAGTTGCCTAATTACACTATTTCAAGGGTCCGTCCAATGATAATGAAATGAATATGTTATGAGACGGTATAATGAAGTAATTTAGTCACTGTAAGAACAATTTCTCAATCATATTTTCATGTCAGCTTCTTCTCCACAAGCCATACCTTCTTTTCACTTTACTCCACATTTGACACGAGTTCACTTTTTCTTGTCATAAAGACACCCCTCACCAGGGGCATCATTTATCAAAGGTGTGTGCCCACAAAAAAAGACTAAACAGTGTGTGCACCAGTTGTCCCATAAAGTTTGGTAAATATCCATTTTGAATTTGACGGGAACGTGTGCTAATCTGCACGCAAATATCAGACCATGCGTACGCACAACTTCTAGTGGGTGATCAACTGTKTTGCAAGCAAATATTGTTATTTGGGGGGAGAAGGAAGTGTTTGATGCACAGGAATTCTAATAATYGTATGCTATTAAAAACATTAACATGTYMGCCTAATGATAAAACAGACGCATTTGCCTTTGGTGAGGAGATCGCATATATGCATATACTGTATATAGCAGTGTAACCGATGTGAAACGGCTAGCTAGTTAGCGGTGGTGCGCGCTAATAAGTGTTTCAATCGATGGCGTCACTCGCTCTGAGACCTGAAGTAGTTATTCCCCTTGCTCTGCAAGGGCCGTGGCTTTTGTGGCGCGGAGCGTAACGATGCTTCGTGGGTGTCAGTTGTTCATGTGTGCAGAGGAGCCCGGGTCGGGGCGAGGAGAGCGACGGAAGCTGAACTGTTACAGCAGCATGTAGTCTAATTCATATGGGCCTATTTATTTTACTTTTATTATATAGGCCTAAATAATAATCATATTGCAGGGCATGGCTCTCCTTTTCTGACATGACTGCTTTATCCCCACTACAKAATAAAAATGAGGCTACCATTTATCCATTTCTCATTAAATAGCAGCCTGGTCTCAGAGCATATCGTATTATTCTGTAAGTAAATTCGAGACACTTCAGTATGATATGTTACATTTGGTATGGTTACATAAGCCAGATGGTTACTTATGGGGTGGCCAGGGTGGATGGGTGGGTGCATAATGCAAATTTCTAGCAACCCAAATGTTGCGAGTACAATTCTCATTATGGACAACTTTAGCCAATTAGTAACTTTTCAACTACTTACTACTTTTTGCTACTTTGCAACTACTTAGCATGTTAGCTAACCCTTCCATTAACCCKAACCTTTTTAGCCAACCCTTCGCCTAACCCTAAACTTAACCCTTTAACCTAACTCCTAAACTTAACCCTAACCCCTAACCCCTAGCCTAGCTAGCTTTAGCGAGCTAGCTAACATTAGCCACCTAGCTAGAATTCCTAACATATAGTACAATTTAAAAATTCGTACCATATTGTACGTTTTGCAAATTCGGAACATATAATCCGAATTGTAWTTTGCAACATCATACGAAATGGGTGATGGACATCCACAAATTAATACATACCATAAAAAACGTAACATATTACATGAAACAAAACATTTCATACTAAATGGAGTGTCTTGMCTTTATGTACATGATAATACGAAAGGCTCTGAGACAAGGTTACAAATAGCCAACCATGCGCAAAATTAAATAGACATAGCCTATTTCAAATATTTGACAGTATGGGTAGMCTACAATATTGCTGTGCGGTAGGAGCTCAACATCATAGCCTATTTAATCTCAGAGCCTAAACCAAGGCAGGAGATAGAAACACAATCATYTATTGATAAACAAAATATTGAACAGCAATTCATATTTTGCATAGAAGTGTGGGCTGTAGTCATTTAGCCTACTTTTAAGTTGTCTGGATATTCAGCGCTTAATTTGTAATTTGGGAGGTCCCGGAACAAAAAGTGAGCCGAGAGGGGGCTGACCTGGGGGGTTCTGAGGTACCGGAACGCATGAGGTGGAAAAAAATCTATTTTTATAACAAAGCATTGCATGCATATCATCGCTTTTGCGTGCTGGCATAGAGCGGTAGAGTATAAGGCTTGCAGAAGATGCACACATGCAATTCTACATCATTTTAGATGACTGGAGATTTTAGCAGAATCTTTTTTAATACCTCACAAATTGAGAATCTGAGATCAATAAAAACGACCTTGTCTTAKATCCATCAATAGCCTAGGCATAGGTGTGTGGAGACACATATATTGTACAATATGAGGAGGAAATTATAGTCCTAAAAAAGCTTTCCAGTTTCACTGACTCACCCAAGGATGCGCAGCTCACTCACCCGCGATTGCGGATGCGCTCGTGCCAAAATAATAACTTTCTTGTTTAACTTTGTAACGCATTGTTTACTTTGTAAAACCATGCTTTTCGCTCAGTAGGCCTATTTGAAAGTTGAACACARATTTTGATAATATATTACAGACAGATTAGTCTTCTCTTTTCAGCAGAATCCATTTGCTTTCAACCCTGTTTATGTCCATCGATTTTTGGCTATTTGAAATATTGCAAAGGCCTGTTTTGGCTGCAAGCTGTTCACTCAGATTTGCCGCGCGTTCCAGACAGTAGGCATGCCTTGTGATTGGGCTWCACACAATCTGCAGCTAGGCTGTTTAAAAATAAAATAAACTATTGATCRTCTGTGGCTAAATTATAGGCATACTCATGGTGTATTATTCTAAATTATTTAAATTCTTTCTCAACAGACAGCAGTAATTCTACAACTTTGGCAAATGTAAACATTTTTCAGGGGTGATGCGGCACCTCCAGCACCCTTTCCGCGGCTACACTCAGAAAAAAAGGGTTCCAAAAGGGTTCTGCGGCTGTCCCCATAYGAGAACCCTTTTAGGTTACAGGTAGAACCCTCTTTGGTTCCAGGTAGAACTCTTTTGGGTTCCATTTAGAACCCTCTGTGGAAAGGGTTCTACCTGGAACAAAAAGGGGATCTCCTATGGGGACAGCCGAAGAAGCCTTGTTGGTTCTAGATAGCACCCTTTTTTCTAAGAGTGTATGATTCTAAAATWAATACATTATGAAGTGCAACGCTGGAGAGATAAAAATTGCAGGAGCATGTCTATCAGAGCAGAGAGAGGGAGAGAGACCATAGAAAGTGAATATCATTCTAGTTCTGTGAGAGATACAGGCGCGCTTCTCTCTAATCACAGCAATGGCCAGGCATTGGTATATACAGGCTACAATGTTGCTCAAACAAAAAACACCGGCAGGTGTTGTGCGGAAAATCTCCCCGCTGCAAGAATTATCCCCCCTTCGCGTTCTTCATTGCTGCGACTTGCTAGTTGAGATTTCTGCTCTTCAGTCCGTTGTCAGTTTAGCCTACATTTCACTGATCTTAGTAGCAGAAAGCATTTTTGTCTGCAGTTTTCGGTTTGGCCCGGTGTCGCCCCCGGCAAGATCTGCCCATGTCGCTCGTACTTAAACCCGCTACTGATTTTGTATTAGCCAAAATTCGTCTTCTCTCCCATGTCTTATTCGACTAGTATTTTTGAAAGTGTAAGGATAATAATTCAGCCATAGTGGTTCTGAAATGTGTATTGCTTGCCAACATTTTACCCCCTCTATGTTTAATATAACATACATACATTTATTATTAATTTCGGTTGCCTATCCTGACGTGAAGTTTGTTCTATAGAAAGTATTTGACTCTGATGTGTGCCACAGAAAGTATTTGACACTAGCCACAAAATTAAGGAAATTAGAGGGGTGGGGGGATTCTGGCAGGGAGATTTTTGGCACAACACCGGCCCAAAATGAATCAATTCTCAGAATATCAGGCACGTTTTCACATTACGTTTTTTTAGGGGGCACGAGAATTACAGAGAAGGCAACTTGAATTAACTCTGATTGATTTTATTACACATTGATTTTATTTTACATTGCAAACAGTGACAATTATTTTTCATGCCAAGAGAGGTACTGATCCTGGCAAATAGGTTCCGGAACAAAACATTCCAAAATTGAGAGGTGGCTCAAACTYAGCACTGCGGATATAGTCATATAGACACTCAATCTTACAGAATGCGCAGCCAGTGTTTGGCACTAGCTATAGGTGGCATGCATTTTCAGTTTGAAAAGTCACTGCAAAAGATTAATAGATTCTGCCCACACCTCTACAGAAATTATCTAAAATTAGCTTTTGCGCTTTCTTTTAGGAAACGGACATTGCCCAGTTCCAACATTTCCACACCATACAGCAAATGAGGGCGTTTTAGTTAGCATAACAATTGATTGGAGGGTGTTTTCCAGGCGGGGTTGTAGCGCTCGTTCACGACGCTTGGTTCCTCATTTCTCGATATTTCTTACTAAATTCTGTGCTATGTGGAGATTCTAGGATTTGCGTGTGCAACAAGTTATTGGGATTRATCAAACAGTCGTATAGACGTTTTCTTTGATAAATCAGAGCCATACTATATTTGTTTGCTCATGAACAYGAGTCACAACCCTGCCTGAAAAACACCCTCCATTCAACTCTAGTGGTAACGACAAAGCCCTCATTTACTGTATGATTTGGAGATGTTGGAACTGAGGCATGACAGTTTCTAAAATAAACTACATCTGTAGACATGTGGGCAGAATGTGTTAATCTTTTGCAGTGACTTTATTACACGCATTAAATGCATTCGCATATAGCGAATGCCAAACACCGGTAGTGCATTCTGAAACATTGTCTATTGAACCATTTTAAAAGTTAAAGCTTAAGCCCACACTTCTATGCAAATTCTAATTTAAAGCGACCAGATTTCTGAAATGAAAACCGGGGACATTTCCAGTTTGGCGGTCAATATACCATTAAAATATCCAATGTTATTATCTCAATGAAAAAAAAAAAAGGGGGGACAATTCCGGTTTCATGTATTGAATCTAACAGGCCAGCCCAGCCTCACATTCAATTCGCGCATATATGTACAAAATGTATTTCAGCAGATTTCGTGCGTTTTTGTGCATTTTTGGGGTGGTTCAATTCGTTTGAAAATACACGATTTCTGTGCTACTTAATTCGTGCGAAAATACACGAATTTCTGTGCTACTTAATTCGTGCGAAAAGACACGAATTTAACCAGTTGGCGACACACAAGCCGTTGCAACAACCATAGACGCGATCGCCTGTATTTATTTTATTTACGTTATGAATATATAGATATTTTGTCTTTTTTTTAACCATATAAGAGGTTATATATATATTGTCTTTATTTAATCCCTATTAAAACATTGTGGTTTTATGCCTATATGTACTGTTTTCGATTTTTCTGAACAGACTTCAGTATAGAATGAATCATGCAATGCATGATGGCTAATGTGTTTTTATTCGGTTGTAGTTCCATGTATTTCTTAAAAAACAAACGTGTAAACCATTTTTATTGACCAGAATGTAACTGAAAATACAATGGCAGCCTTGCCATTGTCCATCAATAACAAAACATTTTTTTTTCGTATAACATTTGGGGAAACGTATGTAGTCATTGTAGTCTTACATTTTGTTGGCCAACCAAAATTACCAAAACGTTAACCCGTAATAAGGCTAGGGTGGCTGAGTGTAAATACATGGCTCTGAGTGTAAGC
>NW_019942634.1:220848-249060 GCF_002910315.2 Salvelinus sp. IW2-2015
GGTGAGGGGACGGACTAAAGTTAAACTGTTACATATGCTTGCAAGTAGTTCAAAGCCGTAGTGAAGAATGATTGGGATGTTTTGAGAAAGCTCTCTTTAGACATTGCTCAATTTTCCTCTAGCGCTCTCAGAAGTCCTCTGACCAAAACTGGAATGAAGTTGTCATCACGTCTTGCAGTCAATTTTGCCTCAACGTTTCTCAGAATTCCAACTGATCCACAGCACAGCGGTTCTGGCTTCAAGCATCTTGATCGTGTCACTGAATACGGTCGGTTTCCATGGACAAAGGCCAGCCAAAGTTCAGTCAGTGGATCTTCGAACGTTGTTCGCAGGACAACAGGGCATCTGTCTTCAGAAAGAAAAAAAGGATTCAAATGGCACATACATTTTCAGCACTCTAGAGCAGGGAGCATGGACAGCCAGCGAACAGTGTGGTGTCCTAAAATGTTATGGTACTCCTTGCCAACAAACTCACAAAAGCTCTTCAGTCTTTCTACTCTGATGGTGAAAATATGAAAATATCTTTGTGAGCAGGTACTCAACATCAAGGGGAATCATATCCAAAGCTGTTCTGGCCATGTTATGAATGATGTGGGCAGGACAATCTAACACATTCACTGCCCGCTGCAGAGCCTTTTTACCTTTGGTATGGACATTGACCCTCCCCAGCCTATTCAGTCCTCCAAAGTTGGTATATGTGTTGTCAGCAGAGAATGCCACGACTTTGTTTTGCAGGTTACATTTTTGGATGACCACCAGGACCTCAGCTGCAATTTCMTCTGCTGTTTCTCCTTTCAATTAATCAAAATCAAGCAGTTTTGTTTCCACAGATGTGCTGCCATCATATATATTACTCACTATGGCGTCACATTTTGTCCTAGCACATGTAAACTTTGGCTCATAAAGCTTCCGTGTCAGTTGTGCTGTACAGTCCATAGATCTGTAACTATGATTGCGTCGCATAGTGTGGTATGCAAAGACACCCTCCTGCACAGCTAAATCATATTATTCTTGGGATGYCTCTACCTTCTTGAAGAATGTGGTGACAGAGGGCATACAAACACGGGCAATCAGAGAGGCTTTATGCTTTTTCGTCTGTTGATGTTCTACCACTGCCGTTCTTCCCCTGCTGCCAATTGGAAAAAGAGGAATTAKAAAGGTTGCTGTGAACCATTCTATTGTCTTGACCTGAGCGTATAAACGGAAATTCTTTCATCATGTTTCCATTAAAATGGCATTTTTCGTTTCTTGGAAAGAACCATTGAACCTCTGTCTGCTCTTCTTCACTCTCCTTGTGTCACTCTTCTTACTCTTAACTTTTTCTTCTCCTCCAATCTCTCTCCTCTTTTCTTCACTCGTCTTCCTTCTCTTTCTTCCTTTCCTTCTCTTCARCTTTCCACCTCACTCTTCTACACTCTCCTTGCTTCACTTTTTTTACTCCCTTAATTAGTGTACGGATCCCGCTAGCGGGATCAAATTTGACAACGTCCGGTGAAATAGGAGCGAGRCAAATTCAAAATACAAAACCGTAATATTAAACATTCATGAAAATACAAGTGTCATACATGATTCTTTAGCTTAGAATCTTGGTAATCTAACTGCAATGTCCAATTTACAATACTTTACGGCGAAAGCATAGATTTTGATTATCTGAGGACAGCACCCCACAACAACATATGTTTTCAAACCAGCACAGGCATCACAAAATCATAAATAGCGATTAAAATAAATCACTTACATTTGAAGATTTTCCTCTGTTTGCAATCCAAAGGGTCCCATCTACACAAGGAATGGTCATTTTGTTTCGATAAAGTACTTTATATCCCAAAAAGTCAGTTTAGTATGCATTATTGAGTTCAGTAATCCACCCGGTCAACATGCTGACAAACAAGTTGCAAAAGTTACCGGTAAAGTTCATCCAAACAAGTCAAACAACGTTTCTAATTAATCCTCAGGTAGTCTAATATCTAAATAAATTATCATATTTCATACGGAGACTAGTATGTTCAATAGGAAAATAAAATAAGGAAGAGGGCGCCCTCGTTCATGCGCGCAAAGAGACTACTTTTGCCTTAGTTCTCCCCTTGGACAAACTACTATTTCTCGTTGGTTTTTCAAAAAACAAGCCTGAAACCATGTATAAAGACTGTTGACATCTAGTGGAAGCCATAGGAACTGTAATCTGGGAGGCGGAAGTCATAGTTTTCAATAGCTTCACATTTGATAATACCCTATTAGCATAAAATACTTTGGTTAACAGATTTCCCATTGTTGACTCATTTTTTGTATTTTTATCTCAAAAACATTGTTGGAATAATAAATTGGCTGGCTCTGTAATCATATCTTGTACCCTCATTCAGTCATCAGTCTTCCTCCTCCCCCTTCCTTCTCCGCTCTAACAGAAAACATTATGCTAATGTTATCCTATGAAATTTTCAAAAATATTTTCACACTACTTGATTATAATGCCAAACCATTAAAAAATGTAATCTACAAATAAATATTCTCAATTAATTGTGCATTATTTAATATAATAATATCTTCAAAAATAGCCCGTCCACGCATGAGAATGTTTTTAACCTAGCTACCATTGAACACTAGCTAGCTTAGCTAGCTAGAATAACTAACTAACTTAGTCTACACAGTCCTAATTGGTCCCTAGAATTTCTAAGCAAACAGCTGGAGGCAGGGCTTTCTCCTATAGAGCTCCATTTTTATGGGATGTCCTGCCTACCCATGTGAGAAGACGCAGACTCGGTCTCAACCTTTTAAGTCTTTACTGAAGTCTCATCTCTCAGTGGGTCATATGATTGTGGTGTAGTCTGGCCAGGAGTGTTAATGTGAACGGCAAGGCTCTGGAGCAACGAACCACCCTTGCTGTCTCTGCCTGGCGGTTCCCTCTCACCACTGGGATTCTTTGCCTCTAACCCTATTACAGGGGCTGAGTGTACTGGCTTACTGGTTGCTCTTCATGCCGTCCCTAGGAGGGGCCTGGAGGCGAGTGACCGAGGTGCGTCCTTGAGGGGTTGAGTCACTGACGTGATCTTCCTGTCTGGGTTGGGCCCCCCCTTGGTTGTGCCGTGGCGGAGTTCTTTGTGGGCTATACTCGGCCTTGTCTCAGGGTGGTAAGTTGGTGGTTGAAGATATCCCTCAAGTGGTGTGGGGCTGTGCTTTGGCAAAGTGGGTGGGGTTATATCCTTCTTTGTGGCCCTTCCGGGGGTCATCGGATGGAGGCCACAGTTTCTCCTGACCCCTCCTGTCTCAGCCTCCAATATTTATGCTGCAGTAGTTTTGTGTCGCGGGGCTAGGGTCAATTTTATATCTGGAGTACTTTTCCTGTCTTATCCGGTGTCCTGTGTGGAATTTAAGTATGCTCTCTCTAATTCTTCTCTTTCCTCTTTCTTTCTCTCTCCCGGAGGACCTGAGCCCTAGGACCATGCCTCAGGACTACCTGGCATGATGGACTCCTTGCTGGTCACCATGGCCGTGCTGCTCTGCTCGCCAGATTCAACTGTTCTGCCGCGGCTATGGAACTCCTGACCTGTTCACCGGACGTGCTACCTGTCCCAGACCTGCTGTTTCAACTCTCTAGAGGACAGCAGGAGCGGTTAGAGAATTACTCTTAATGATCGGCTATGTGAAAATCCAACTGACATTTACTCCTGAGGTGCTGACTTGCTGCACCCTCGACAACTACTGTGATTATTATTATTTGACCATTGCTGGTCATTTATGAACATTTGAACATCTTGGCCATGTTTTGTTATAATCTCCACCTGGCACAGCCAGAAGAGGACTGGCCACCCCTCATAGCCTGGTTCCTCTCTAGGTTTCTTCCTAGGTTTTGGCTTTTCTAGGGAGTTTTTCCTAACCACCGTGCTTCTACACCTGCATTGCTTGCTGTTTGGGGTTTTAGGCTGGGTTTCTGTACAGCACTTTGAGATATCAGCCGATGTAAGAAGGGCTATATAAATACATTTMATTTGATAGCTAATGTTAGATAGCATAACATATTTAAAACCTTATAGAGCAGATAATCTATCTATATAATAAATTGTGACATAATAACATCACTAGCTAGTATTTCAAACGATTGTAACTTACCTGGCTTGAAAAGACATTTGTGGTGATGTTGTGGATTCACTATGACACTTACTAGCTTCTGGCCGAGTTTCCACAGRAGTTTTCTCTAAAACTAGCCCGAGCAAGTAGTTGGTAGAAGAAGAGTGAATGAAGCTGCTATAGCAAGTAGCCCCCTCTGTTGGCCAAAACAAGCACAATGCGATTGAGACGTCAACCGGTAGGCTCTGCTGCCTGGTCTTTCTTGCCACGTAAAACATTATTTCACTTTGCGGTCTGTTTTTAACTCACAGTTAAGAACGGGGACATTTACAGCTGGGGACAGCTACAGCTGGGGACCGGCCACCAAAAACGGGGACATCTGGTCACTCTATTGTAATTGCTGTTCAATATTTTGTTAATCAGTATTTGYTCGTGGCTGCCTTGGTGCCTCTGAGATTAAATAGGTTATGATGTTGAGCTCCTACCGCACAGCATTWCTGTAACCTACCTAGTGTCAGATATTTTGCTACRGGTCAATTTACTTTTGAGGATGCTTGGCTTTTGAATGAGCAATGGATAAAATGTGCAGCGGGAATAAACCAGTCATGTCAGAAAAGGAGACATGTCATGCAATACATTGTAACAATTTCAAAAGATTTTACTGAGTTAAAGTRCATATAAGGAAATCATCAGGATCTGGTCACAGTATCTCTGTGCATTCAAATAGCAATCGATAAAATGCACTTGTGTTCATTGTCCGTAGTTTATGCCTGCCCATACCATAACCCCACTGCCACCATGGGGCACTCTGTTCACAAGGTTGAGGGAAACGGAGGGAAACAGACACATCAATAARGTTGCATTGTAGAATAGTGAAAATTCACTRCATCTGAGGATGACAGAGAATTAGCGTACAGGGTCTAATACCCTAAAATATGATGTATATCTGACTCCATTATTATTCGAAGGCTATAGGCCCCTAATTGTATCCAGTGGGTATAGCCAAAGTTGCGAGCCTTGCGTCACCACTCAGAATGCTATAAGATGCAGGTGTCTAGGTTTATCGTTATGCAATTGTTAAGAGGCTAATGAACAAAGAGCTAATATCTTACGATCAATGTCCTAGCATTAAATTACTGAGTTAACCTTAGCTCAGAGATGCACAGTTAGAGACCGAGAATATATGCTATGTAAATTGTGAATGACATTTACCATTAAACATTTCACCAAATAATAATTCAAGGAATATTAGACACAAATGTGAGGAATACYGTTCGTATCCATTTAAAAATAATACAATTTATTAAAGTTCCATTACAGAATACAATTAACAAATGGTACATAGCAGAAATCTTCACGATGAAAAGAATCTAAAATATCCTAAGTCTTTTAACCGCATAGAAAATTCACCACTATGACATACAAACGTATATCAGGAGATRGGTTAATCAATGGCTCCATGATCAACGTCAAGACCCAGTATTTATTCTTCCAAGAGCGCCAAATCCCAGTATCTCCCATCGTCTAATTAAAATCCCTTTACATGGCCCAAAACATTAAGACAAAGGCATGAAAATAARGCATACATTCTTGGATCTAATCATCACAATGTTTATCTAAATTATACGGGCGCACCCCTGTGTCGCTCCTCTTTGAACTATGCGRRGTCCGACGAACAGAATAAAACAGTTTCTCTGTAACAATAAATCTATAGTACTTACAGTACAATGAAARATTTTACAATTGTTTTACCGATGAACTCTTCAAACAATACAAACATGACCATTTCATTCACACAGTGCCATTCATTTAGTTGATTCAAGTTTCATCAGTCTTCAGCTCCCCTGGCTTCAGTGACCCTAGGACTTCAATCTCTTCTTCACGATTGCCACAGATACGGTGTGTTTGACCCCTGTGATAGCCCACAGATGGTCTGTCATGCAAACAATGCCATAAATCGGGATTGTGTCATCATGCTGGGCCTCGGCGCCAGCAAGTCGCTAGACACATCTTCATCACTGGCCTTCATCATCGTTCACATTTGTTCACTCTCTTTATTTTCACAATACAACATTGCTATACTGACTCTAATAAAAACTCACATTGAGATGTCAAAAAACTTCAGAATATCAGTCTTCAATAATTTCGTCGCTGGTTTCATCGTTTGATTCATGTCTAGTGTGATTGAGGTATAAAATAATAGCTAACGTTAGCCAACTTTTGGCTAGCTCAACTGGCGAAAATGAGSCAAGTTTACWTCTGTTGAAACGGGACAAAGCAAAGGCTGCAAAACATTTCCATACACACAACAGCTGTTAGATACTGCTACCTGAAACATTAGCTAACGTTACATGTCAGTTACACTAATAGCTCACCACTGGGAATAATTGCTTTTTTTCTGTTATGTCAAACAGCAGTTACCTTGCCAGCTACATCAGTCAAATAAAGAGTAGCCAATTTCTGTTCTGCTTGCTTTTACAACTCTGAGAAAAAGCACAACACACACAGACAACAMCTGCCTCTGTGGCCACGTGGTCCTAAATCCAGCCGTCTGAAACTTCTAAACAGCCTATCCGACCGCTCTGAGGCGTGTGCATGGTGGGGGGGGGGTCGGGCAAAAATGCAATTTCAGAGTGTGTGTGGGGGGGGGTCGGGTCCCCCCCTCCCCAGTGAAAGTTGCGCCCCTGGCCCAGTGTAATCCGGTGGTTATTCCAAACATAGCCAATAAATATGTGTAATCCTATCCTTTGTTTATTCCAAACATAGCAAAAATATGATGATA
The DNA here is from genome assembly GCF_002910315.2 of Salvelinus sp. IW2-2015. Lineage (NCBI taxonomy): Eukaryota > Metazoa > Chordata > Actinopteri > Salmoniformes > Salmonidae > Salvelinus > Salvelinus sp. IW2-2015. The sequence goes on from NW_019942634.1 coordinate 227,693, forward strand.
AGATGACGGTCAGGATAGTGAGACAGTCAGACTGGTCCGAGGTTATCAAGTGACGGTATTTACTATCAATATTATGGGTGACATTGGGAACACACTGGCTCAGAGTCTGAGTGAAGTGTGTGTGTGTGTGTGTGTGTGTGTGTGTGTGTTGTGTGTGTGGTGTGTGTGTGTGTGTGGTGTGTGTGTGTGTGTGGTGTGTGTGTGTGTGTGTGTGTGTGTGTGTGTGTGTGTGTGTGTGTGTTGTGTGTGTGGTTGTCCATTTAGGGGGGGCCCCAACAGTCACAGACTTATAAAGAGGTGGTGTTTATAAAGTCACACTTTTTTTGCATGGAGGGGGCCAGTCGTTGTCAAAGTGGTTGGGCTTGGCTACGTTTGTGGTGCAGGTACGTTTAAGCTTTTCCATCAACGTTACTCTTATAAATAGTATTTTAAGTTATTGTGATAAAATTGTGCGAGATGAAAAAAATTATTATGCTATATGTTGGCCGGAAATGATCAACAATGCAAATGTTTTAACTCAATTTGAAAATATTTGGTTCATAATATGCATAATTATCTGTTCATTTTTGTATTATAACTCTAGTTGTTATCTTATTTATCATTGCCATCATGCAACATATTTACCGCCACATATKATTTCACAGAGTTACATGAATTAACCCATAGGAAAGCTCTCAGGGTGTAACAGAGTGATAGGAACAATGCATGTACTGTTTACATGATATACATTTAATTGTCACTTTGTTAGTTATAAAAACTGTCCAAAATAGGTTTGATAGTTGTGCAAATATCAATATCAATGGCAATCATTGTATTTGTACTGTGTTTGGAAGTTGAGATCTGAGATGCTAGTTGTTTTCCACCTCATTTGCACTGTGTATATTTCCATTGGTTATCCATACAAAACTCATGCTGGATCAATTTGTATACATCTACACAGACACCCACCCACCCACACCCACACACACACCGACACACCGACACACACACACACCAAGGTTATTATAGTTTAGTGTTTTAATATTAGTTTTAATTTCTATTCGTTTTAAGAATTATATTTTACATTTGGTTTATTTTCAACTAGTTTTCAGATCCACTTTAATAATTTTTATTTATTTATAGTTTTATAAAAACATTTATATTACATTTTTATATTATTTAGATTCATTTGTAGTTTTAGCCATTTATGTGTTTTTGGGGATGTCAGTTCTTGCCACTGTGGGACAGTAATGCATAAGATGATGGGTCAGGTCATAGGTTAGGTTAGGTTTTATGGTAGACTCAGCGAGATGACGRAGATGCACAAAGTAAACAGTAGTGGTGCTGGGTCAATTTCCGCAAAAAAACAGGAGTGTTTTGGTCCCATATCTACCACATTGTAGCAGTGTGAAGCACACCCATGTACATTCGCAGAAACTCCGTATGACTGTTACTGAGAGCAAAGTTTTGCATCGTGCTCATGTCCATGCGCTCGTTCAAGCAGATCAATTTTGTCAAGTCTTTCAAAGTGAGTTGCATTCTAGGGCAAAAAATTGTCAAAAACCATGTGATCAATGGTCATGAAGTTTTGACTGCAGTCGACCGCAAGTTTCTGTAGTTGCTCTTCACCAACTTCATCCTGCAGCTATCACCTGCATATTGGGYGGCTCTATTGTCAACCAATCATAAGGGGGGGTTTAGCTGCTGTCTTATCGGCTCTTAACCAACCATGCTATTTTGTTCGATTTTTTTGCGTAGTTCGTAACTTGTTTTGTACATAATGTTGCTGCTACCGTCTCTTATGACCGAAAAGAGCTTCTGGACATCAGAACTGCGATTACTCACCTCAGATTAGATGAAGAGTTTTTCTTCAATGAGTAGGACGGGAGGGATATACTACAGACAACCGACCAGGTCCAGATCCCCATCATTCGGTGGAGAAGGAAACTGAGATTTGGCGGAAAAAAATCAGGGTGCCTTGTTAGGATCAGGTGACGAGTGGCTAARCTGCCTTTGCCTTCGGTCCTGATAGCTAACGTTCAATTGCTGGAAAATAAATGGGACAAACTGAAAGCATGTATATTCTACCAACGGGACATTAAAAACTGTAATATGTTATGTTTCACGAGTTGTGGCTGAACGACGACATTAAGAACATATAGCTGGCGGGTTAWACACTCTATCAGCAGGATAGAACAGCAGCCTCTGGTAAGACACGGGGCGGGGGCCTATACATATATGTAAACAACAGCTGGTGAACGATATATAAGGTAGTCTCAAGGTTTTACTCGCCTGAGGTAGAGTATCTCATGATAAGCTTTAGACCACACTATCTACCTAGAGAGTTTTCATCTGTATTTTTCGTAGCTGTCTACATACCACCACAGACCGATGCTGGCACTAAAACCGCACTCAATGAGCTGTATACCGCCATAAGCAAACAGGAAAACGCTCATCCAGAGGCGGCGCTCCTAGTGGCCGGAGACTTTAATGCAGGGAAACTTAAATCAGTTTTACCTAATTTCTATCAGCATGTTAAATGTGCAACCAGAGGGAAAAACATTCTGGACCACCTTTACTCCACACACGGAGACGCGTACAAAGCTCTCCCTCGCCCTCTACTTGGGAAATCTGACCATAATTATATCCTCCTGATTCCTGTTTATAAGCAAAAATTAAAGCAGGAAGTACCAGTGACTCGGTCTATAAAAAAGTGATCAAATGAAGCAGATGCTAAACTACAGGACTGTTTGCTAGCACAGACTAGAATATGTTCCGGGATTCTTCCGATGGCATTGAGGAGTACACCACATCAGTCACTGCCTTCATCAATAAGTGCATCGAGGACGTTGTCCCCACAGTGACTGTACGTACATACCCCAACCAGAAGCCATGGATTACAGGCAACATTAGCACTGAGCTAAAAGGTAGAGCTGCCTCTTTCAAGGAGCGTGACTCTAACCCGGAAGCTTATAAGAAATCCCGCTATGCCCTCCGACGAACCATCAAACAGGCAAAGCATCAATACAGGACTAAGATCACATTTTACTACACCGGCTCCGACGCTCGTCGGATGTGGCAGGGCTTGCAAACTATTACAGACTACAAAGGGAAGCACAGCCGAGAGCTGCCCAGTGACACGACCCTACCAGACGAGCGAAATAACTTTTATGCTCGCTTCGAGGCAAGTAACATTGAAACATGCATGAGAACATCAGCTGTTCCGGACAACTGTGTGATCACGTTCTCCGCAGCAGATGTGAGTAAGACCTTTAAACAGCTCAACATTCACAAGGCCGCAGGGCCAGACGGATTACCAGGACGTGTACTCCGAGCAAGCGCTGACCAACTGGCAAGTATCTTCACAGACATTTTCAACTTCTCCCTGTCTGAGTCTGTAATACCAACATGTTTCAAGCAGACCACCATAGTCCCTGTGCCCAAGAACACTAAGGTAACATTCATAAAATGACTATCAACCCGTAGTACTCACGTCTGTAGCCATGAAATGCTTTGAAAGGCGGGTCATGGCTCACATCAACACCATTATCCCAGAAACCCTAGACCCACTACAATTTGCATACCGCCCCAACAGATCCACAGATGATGCCATCTCTATTGCACTCCACACTGTTTTTTCACACCTGGACAAAAGGATCACCTATGTGAGAATGCTATTCATTGACTACAGCTCAGTGTTCAACACCATAGTGCCCTCAAAGCTCATCCCTAAGATAAAGCCACCGGGACTAAACAACTCCCTCTGCAACTGGATCCTGGACTTCCTGACGGGCCACCCCCAGGTGGTAAGGATAGGTAACAACACACCTGCCACTCTGATCCTCAACACAGGGGCCCCTCAGCGGTGCGTGCTCAGACCACTCCTGTACTCCCTGTTCACTCATGACTGCACAGCCAGGCATTACTCTAACACCATCATTAAGTTTGCTTATGACACAACAGTGGTAGGGCTGATCACCGACAACGATGGGACAGCCTATAGGGAGGAGGTCAGAGACCTGGCCGTGTGGTGCAAGGACAACAACGTCTCCCTCAACGTGATCAAGACAAAGGAGATGATTGTGGACTACAGGAAAAGGAGGACCGAGCACACACCCATTCTCATCGACAGGGCTGTAGTGGAGCAGGTTGAGAGCTTCAAGTTCCTTGTCGTCCACATCACCAACAAACTAACATGGTCCAAGCACGCCAAGACAGTCATGAAGAGGGCACAACCAAACCTATTCCCCCTCAGGAGACTGAAAATATTTGGCATCGGTCCTCAGATCCTCAAAAGGTTTTACAGCTGCACCATCGAGAGCATCCTGACTGGTTCCATCACTACCTGGTATGGCAACTGCTCGGCCTCCGACCGCAAGGCACTACAGATGGTAGTGCGTACGGCCCAGTACATCACTGGGGCCAAGCTTCCTGCCACCCAGGACCTCTATACCAGGTGTCAGAGGAAGGCCCTAAAAATTGTAAAAGACTCCAGCCAACCTAGTCATAGACTGTTCTCTCTGCTACCGCACGGCAAGCGGTACCAGAGTGCCATGTCTTGGAAGCCAAGAGGCTTCTACCCCCAAGCCATAAGACTCCTGAACAGCTAATCAAATGGCTACCAAGACTATTTGCATTGCCCCCCCCTTCTACGCTGCTGCTACTCTCTGTTGTTATCTATGCGTAGTCACTTTAATACCTCTACCTACATGTACATATTACCTCCATTACCTCAACACCGGTGCCCCCGCACATTGACTCTGTACCGGTACCCCCTGTATATAGCCCCGCTATTGTCATTTACTGCTGCTCTGTAATTATTAGTTTTTTTATCTTTGACTTTTTTAAACGTATTTTCATAAAACTGCATTGTTGGTTAAGGGCTTGTAAGTAAGCATTTCACTGTAAGGTCTGCATCTGTTGTATTCGGTGCATGTGACAAATAACATTTGATTTGATTTGACCCATGCGAACTGGACCAAAYATATGACTGAAACAGGAACCAATTTGCCACGATTTATGGGTACAGTGGATATATACAAATTAATGTGATATTTGAGGCTCTATCTCACTAAGAGATTGTACAATGTACACACAAAATATTGTATTATGAGTTTTTGAGTGTGTGATATTGGGGGAAGATACATGTTTATTTCGACATTATAAAGAAAACCTTTTATAAACAATGGCAACATTGCCATGTTGATCTGAGCCTTGCTGTTGGAAATCCACATTAGTGTGCGTCTTTCAGCTGTCTCAGATGCACCTCCCGCGACTTCACTCCTCCACTTTCGTCTACAGTCGTTTGCTTTAGTCTTACCACTCAAACGAGCCCAATATCTGCGGTGCTGCTCATGGCAACGTCATCTCACGTCATCTACCTTTAAATTATAAAGTTAATTTCAATGTGACCCACCAGATTCAGAAGCTTTAAAACCCCATTGGAAAATAAAAAATAATGGGCATAGATGTCAATTCAATGTCCATTCCACATTGGTTCAACATAATTTCATTGAAATGATGTAGAAACTACGTTGATTCAACCAGTGATTTTTGCCCCCCCACACCCCACAAAAAACATAATTCATATGTTTTTTATTTTATTTTAGTTTGTTTTGGAGTCAAAGATAATAGTTTCAGTATAATTTTGTTTTTTCAAACGGGTTTATTAATTATTTACTAACTCATTTTTTCATGATTAGTTTTAATTATAGTTTCAGTTTTAGTTTAATATAATAACCTTGACACACACACACCTGTCTAGTCTGTCTAATCTGACTCTCTACTACCCTTTACCTTGCTCTGTTTTGGAAATAATCCATGCTGTTATCACAGACAACTTCTATCTTCAGCTCCCGTCAGAGATTTGTAGATGCTGTGACAGGCCACAACAGACTTTATGTAACAAGGAYGACAGGACCACAGGAATACATGTAGACATGCACTCATACGTTCATAAGCAGACTAAAGAGCTCTTTGACCACGCACACCAGTGGTATCATGAACTTTACCCAGTACCAGGAGATTTCTGCCCAAAAKCTGTTTACCTCTGCCAGGAGGCTGAAACTTGGCKACAAGTGGCTCTTCCAGCAAGACATCAAAATCCATAAAGAAATGTTTAATTGGCCACAAAATCAACATTTTGCAATAGCCATCTCAGTGTCCGGACTTGAAAACCTGTGGTTTGAATTGAAGAGGGCAGTCCATAAGCGCAGACGAAGGATATCAATGATCTGGAAGGATTCTGTATGGAGGAATGGTCTAAGATCCCTCCCAATGTGTTCTACAACTCATAAAACATTTTTAGAGGAAGACTCAGGGCCATTTTCCTCACAAGGTGAGGTATTGAAAGGTATTGAAAAAGGGGTGTCAATKATTTTTACCCTTACCTTTTTGAGAACAAATMATATTACTTGGTAAACAAAATATTTTCATCTGAGAAATTGTACTAGTACTACAGAAAATAATTTCCAAAGTGTTAATAGCATACAWTATAGCTCAGTACCTGAATTTGTTTATTTTACACAGTTATTTTTGCTCATCTTTATCAAGGGTGTAAATAATTTCGGACTCCACTGTATACCCACTCATTCAATCAATAAAGGCAGAATCCTTAAATCTGTTAAATACAACAAAAATATAGAAGCAACGTGTAAAGTGTTGGTCCGATGTTTCATGAGCTGAAATAAAAGATCCCAGAAATGTTTAATACATACAAAAAGCTTATTTCTCTCAAAAAAATGACATCCCTGTTAGTGAGCATTTCTCCTTTGCCAAGGTAATCCATCCACCTGACAGGTGTGGCATATKAAGAAGCTGATTAAACAACATGATCATTACGCAGGTGCACCTTGAGCTGGGGACAGTAAAAGGTCACTCTAAATGCGCAGTTTTGTCACACAACACAATGCCACAGATGTCTCAAGTTTTGAGGGAACGCACAATTGTAATACTGACTGCAGGAATGTCCATCAGAGCTGTGGCCAGATAATTGAATGTTAATTTCTCTACCATAAGCCACCTCCAATGTCGTTTTAGAGAATTTGGCAGTACCTCCAACCGGCCTCACAACCGCAGACCACGCCTCACAAGTCCTCAACTGGCAGCTTCATTAAATAGTACCCGCAAAACACCAATCTCAACGTCAACAGTGAAGAGGCGACTCCGGGATGCTGGCTTTCTAGGCAGAGTTCCCCTGTCCAGTGTCTGTGTTCTTTTGCCCATCTTTTCTTTTTATTGGCCAGTCTGAGATATGGCTTTTTCTTTGCAACTCTGCCCAGAAGGCCAGCATTCCAGAGTCGCCTCTTCACTGTTGACGTTGAGACTGGTGTTTTGCGGGTACTATTTAATGAAGCTGCCAGTTGAGGACTTGTGAGGCGTCTGTTTCTCAAACTAGACACTCAAATGTACTTGTCCTCTTGCTCAGTTGTGCACCGGGGCCTCCCACTCCTCTTTCTATTCTGGTTAGYGCCAGTTTGCGCTGTTCTGTGAAGGGAGTAGTACACAGCTCTGTACGAGATCTTCAGTTTCTTGTCAATTTCTCGCATGGAATAGCCTTCATTTCTCAATACAAGAATAGACTGACGAGTTTCAGAAGAAAGTTATTTTTTCTAGACGTTTTGATCCTGTAATCAAACCCACAAATGCTGATGCTCCAGATACTCAACTAGTCTAAAGAAGGCCAGTTTTATTGCTTCTTTAATCAGAACAACAGTTTTCAGCTGTGCTAACATAATTGTGAAAGGGTTGTCTGATGATCAATTAGCCTTTTAAAATMATAAACTTGGATTAGCTAGTACAACGTGCCATTGGATCACAGGAYTGATGGTTGCTAATAATGGGCCTCTGTACGCCTATGTAGATATTCCATAAAAAATCTYCCGTTTTCAGCTACAATAGTCATTTACAACATTAACAATGTCTACACTGTATTTCTGATCAATTTGATGTTATTTTAATGGACAKWTTMTTTTGCTTTTCTTTCAAAAACAAGYAKATTTCTAAGTGACCCCAAACTTTTAATAGATMATTTAATTTAATAGATGTGCAAAACATTCAAGAAACCTGTTTTCACTTTGTCTATGATGTATTGTGTGTATATTGATGAGCGAAAATGTTTTAATTTTAGAATAAGACTGTAATGTAACAAAATGTTGAAAATGTATTTCTGAATGCTCTGTAGATTCACTGTATTTCATTCAGTTGCACAGTACAGAATGAACTGTATAGCAGGGGTGGCAAATTTACAGCCCACAAGCCAAATCCGGCCAGCAAGCCTGCAGTGGATTTGGGGAAATTATAATTATGGTTGAAAAACAACTTCTCTCTATACTTGAATGTCTACAACCAAAATGCATTTAGGCATTTAGGCAGGGACTTAGTCATTAGAGGATACTGTTGAGAATGTCACATTCAGGTGTAAAGTGTATCAATCAGACAATGATGATCGGACAACGATGTATTGTATAGACAGTAATAGGAAAGMTTATGTACAATGCTTATCAGAGCCTCCTTTCTATGTTCCAGCTGCGTTGAACGTTAACACCAACGCCAACCCCAGGGGAGACTGCCAGGTAAGTGGTCCCTCCACACGTTTCTACAGTATATACTTTATACTGTATATAACTCCCTTGGTTAGCATACTGCAACGATTTCGAAGTGTATTAATACTGTGTTTTGTGCTGCCCGTGCTGTCCACCCTTGGGAAAATAGGGTTCTCCATTCAATCTAACTATGTCCCCCTTTTTGCTACAATACATTTCAGAAATGGTTTCCCGGAAACAGAAGCCTGGCCTTGGACTAAGAACCACTTTTAGTGGAGAATCTCCATTGAACATTTATTTTATCTTGGACTAGGCTGAATCAGTGTCTGGAAACCGTCTCTCGGTGTTTTAAGGCTAGGACCTTGTACCACAGCATTAATACACCTGCAACATGCTGAGCAATCTGATGGAGATATTTTGTTACTGATACAGTTGATGTGATAGATTCAGCCATCTGTGGGAAGAGTTAAAAGCCATTGAAGTGCAGCTTGTCAATAGTGTAGTTCATACATGCATACAGACCCTCACTTAGAGGCAGAACAGCACACACACACACAACAGGGGGGATTTACACATACATGACCTTTCCTATAGCCAATACTACTATTCTACTACTATATAATACTATTCTTTATACTTTGACATTGAGGTTAAGGAAAGTGTGATTTCTCAATTTACCTCATTTAGTTTAGACAAATCAGGACGTCAACATTATTGTAATGGTTTTTGTATAAAAAATCTTACATTACAGCTCACTTTGAGCAAATTTGGAATGTGCAATTCATTGTGATTAATCACAGCAAATTCTGCGATTAACTCAATGAAATGTTTTAATCGTTTGACAGACCTACATAGAGCGTATGTTCACAACTAAACGTCTCCGTTTCAGCTACACCATGGCTTCCTCTCCTGTTCTCCCATGGCCTGACCAGCCTTTACAACTATTAGTGGATCCCCTGAAGCGCACTTAATTAAATTGAGGTACACCTGTGACTGGCAGGGGCAGGAGGGTTCATTCAAGAACCAAAACAAACTTCAACCCCGTTGCACACACACCCTCCCCCCTCACACACACATTATATCATAGCTGCCACCACTATGTCATAGCTGCCACCGTTGTCACCAAACTGATTGTCACCATTGATAATGTATTCAAACATAGGAAAGACATACACACAAACAAACACACACTCCTGTCCTTTGAAACTCTTGTACCCACACACACTCTGCCACACGCCATTTATTGACACTCCAAACACAGCCAGCAGCTAATCTGTCACCTCCACACCGACACCGAAAACAACCAGTGGACAAAAACGCTGCAGACGGGGGCTACCGCCACCATGTTTACGCTGTAGACACCAGCTACACCCGGCCTCCCTCGTTGTGGCAACCAGCCGAGCATGTCGGTGCCTTGGCGACCGACCTCACRCCACCCTCACTACATGCCTTGTAGAGCTGTGTGTGTGCAGTGTGCAGGAGTGACAACGCAAAAGTTGATAGAGAGGTCATTGCTTCCAATGTCAATAATGAACACACCTGAATCAGCCTTTTGGTGAAACTGCTAAATCATGTTCAAGTGCACCTGCTTGCTTGAATAAGGTGACAGCACAATGATGAATGCCTGTGGGTGTTTAAATCACCTGCATTAGTGTAACKACATTTTTTCAAATGCACCGGTATTGCCACAAGGGTAACCCCGATATTGGGCATTATGGATTATTTCAAATTAGTTTGGCTGCATCAGTGTCCTGTGGCTCCCATAGGCCTACTGCTATATTACTTCATCTGTCCATATATATTTACATTGATACATGCTGGAGAATTAAGCAAAAGATTTGGGGGACAATGTGTGTTAATTTGGGAACTCACTTAGTCCKCATGCGATCCCTCTCAATTCCACACTGCCAATAACTTGTGTCTCCCCATGCAGGCCTACGTGGAGCTGAACGAGCTGATGAATGACCAGCAGAACCAGCAGGGCTTCTGGCAGGAGACGGGCCGATGGGTGGGCCATGAGGAGAGCTACGACCCCGAGGCCGGGGGTTGGGGACCCTCACACATCTCCTACCTCACCTTCAAGAGCCTCATCCAGCTGCGCCGCACCATGAACACAGGTCAGAACAGGGCCGTGTTTATTAGGGTACACKGTGGAAAATGTTCTGAAARGCTTTGCAATGGAAAACWAAAATTTACATTTCTTAGTCCAGGTAGAACCTTGTGTTTTGTCCCATGGTTGTGTTCATTAGGCACCAAACTGAAGAAAATGTACTGAAACAGAGAGGAACTACCTGGGCTTGTCCATTGAGAAATGCTCATTTTCATTTTAKGTTCTGAAATGTTTTAAGARGTTTTCCGTTGCATGCCCTAATGCAGCGTTTACAAACTAGGGGTTGCAACCCCATGCAGGTCGCTTGATTTGAAAATAGGGTCACGAGAGAAACTCTGGAGAAAAACTGCTGCTTGGTTCATAGAACCATTGTGATGTGAGTAACCTTTGATATGCGCTGAACAGGTCGTGACAAACAAAGCGGTTTCTGTTTACTTCCTACAAATGTCGCTCTAACTTGTGAACGGTTGGAGCTATAAGCTATTACAATGCTCACAAGCCACACACAGGACCAGCCACGCACAGGACCAGGCACGCACAGGACCAGGCACGCACAGGACCAGGCACCAAATCAGACTCGGGGGGGAAAAGAACATCATCATTGAAAGCGATGATGGTGTTCTTTTCTACACAGAATGTCATGCACAATTATTGCCTGATAATCTTCTGAACTTCCTAATATCTTTCTGATGCATTTCAGTCACTTCAAACCATACTTCCTTCAGATTGAAGTACTGTCAGACTCATTTGTAATAGACTGTCATAGCGCCCAAATAAAACATGAAACATTAGCTATTGATTACATCACTTTCTTTACATGGTGAGGTCGTAAAAAAAAATATATATTTATATATATCAAAATGGGGTCACTGGCCAAAAACATTTGGGAACACGACCCAGTATAGAGTTGAATGGAGGAAAAGGTCCCATTCCAATAGTTTTCAAATGAGTTCTTCCTCCTTATCTCGTAGAAGTATTACTTATCTGAATGGAATTTATTTGAATTTGAATGGAATAGAATAGAATGGACTGAAAAGCCTGCCAACTGGGCACGCCATGTCATTTCAAAGTGGACGTTTGGGTAATATTTGGTTGAGATGTTGATCACTGAGATTTCAACCATTATTCACCGACTCAAAAAGACAGCCAGAAGTTTTGTAAATTCCCAATATGTTATCAATATGCTTTCAAACATCTAAAACAKAACTAAATTCCAATGGAAAAACAATATCTGCTTTTTAGTTTAGGTGTCATCTAAATGTCTTATCTGCGCTTTCAACCATTTAAAAGCACAACAAAGTTCAAATGGCAATACAATGGCAGATATGTTGTATTTATACAACAACTTTATGCGTTATCACTGTGTTTCATCAAATAGCACAGCCAAATAACCTGGATTGCAGTTGAGATTACATTAAAAGTACATATTGCAGAGCCTCCCGAGTGGCGCAGCGGTCTAAAGCACTGCATCGCGTCACTACACAGGCGTCACTACATAGGAGTCACTACAGACCCGGGTTTGATCCCAGCTGTGTCGCAGCCGGTCGCGACCGGGAGACCCATGAGGCGGTGCACAATTGGCCCAGTGTCGTCTGGGTTAGAGAGGGGTTTGCCTGGCCGGGATGTCCATGTCCATGTCCCATTGCACTCTAGTGACTCCTTGCGGCGGGCCAGGCGCATGCACGCTGACTTTGGTCGCCAGCTGTATGGTGATTGTTCCGACACATTGGTGAAGCTGAGTTCCGGGTTAAGCGAGCAGTGTGTCAAGAAGCATTGCAACTTGGCGGGGTCATGTTTCGGAATATGCATGGCTCTCGACCTTCGCCTCTCCCGAGTCCGTACGTGAGTTGCAGCAATGGGACAAAACTGTAACTACCAATTGGGGTGAAAAAAAAGTACATAGTGGAAGTGATCAACGCTGTTCAAGATTCTGCACAGATTACAGCAAGTGTGAAGTTCTCCACAACTTGCGACTTTACATCTATCTTGAACATGAATGCTTTCTATGATTAAGTAGAAGACATATACTAGTTACAGTAAACTAAACTCAAAATGTAGCTATGGATGTGTTACACATTTTAAGGTTGAAAAAATACTGTTACATTAATTTCTATGATAGCCTTAACTTTAAGCTGTTTACTGTAATACAAAATACAGTGGCAAGAAAGATGTGAACCTTTGGAATTACCTGGATTTCTGCATAACTGGGTCATAAAATTTGATCTGATCTTCATCTAAGTCACAACAAATAGGCAAACACAGCGTGTGCCTTAAAACTAATAAACCAGTATCCCTTTTTCTTTCTTCTCCAAAACTCTTGAACGGCCGTCCTTGGCCAGCTCTCCTGCTATCTCTCTCAGAATGACCTTCTTTGATCCAAATCAGTCAGGTTTCAAGACTAGTCATTTCAACGGAGACTGCTCCTCTCTGTGTCACGGAGGCGCTCCGCACTGCAAAGCTAACTCTCTCTCTCTTGCTCTCATCCTTCTAACCTATCGCTGCCTTTGATACTGTGAAACAATCAGATTCCTCCTCTCCACCCTCTCCGAGCTGGCATCTCCGGCAAAGGTCCACGCTTGGATTGCGTCCTACCGACAGGTCGCTCCTACCAGGTGGCGTGGCGAGAATCTGTCTCCGCACCACGTGCTCTCACACTGGTGTCCCAGGCGCTGTCTAGCTCGCCTCTCCTATTCCTCGCTATACACCAAGTCACTTGTCTCTTCATATCCTCACATGGTCTCTCCTATCATTGCTATGCAGACGCACACACAATTAATCTTCCCTTCCCCTCTGATAACCAGGTGGTGAATCGCATCTCTGCATGTCTGGCAGACATATCAGTGTGGATGACGGATCACCACCTCAAGCTGACCTCGGCAAGACCGGAGCTGCTCTTCCTCCCGGGAAGGACTGCCCGTTCCATGATCTCGCCATCACGGGTTGACAAACTCCTTGTCCTCCTCCCAGAGTGCTAAGAACCTTGGCGTGATCCTGGACAACACCCTGGTCGTTCTCAACTAACATCAAGCGGTGACCGTTCCTGTAGTTTCATGCTCTACAACATTCGCAGAGTTACGACCCTGCCTCACGCAGGAAGCGGCGCAGGTCTAATCCAGGCACTGTCATCTCCCGTCTGGATTACTGCAACTCGCTGTTGGCTGGGCTCCCTGCCTGTGCCATTAAACCCCTACAACTCATCCAGAACGCCGCAGCCCGCTTGGTGTTCAACTTCCCAATTCTCTCACGTCACCCGTTCCTCCGCTCTCTCCACTGGCTTCCAGTTGAAGCTCGCATCCGCTCTACAAGACCATGGTGCTTGCCTACGGAAGCTGTGGAGGGGAACGGCACCTCCGTACCTTCAGGCTCTGATCAGGCCCTACACACCAAACAAGGGCACTGCGTTTCATCACCTCTGGCCTGCTTCCGCCTCCCTACCTCTGAGGAAGTACAGTTCCGCTCAGCCCAGTCAAACTGTTCGTGCTCTGGCACCCCAATGGTGAGAACAAAACTCCCTCACGACGCCAGGTCAGCGGAGTCAATCACCACTTCCGGAGACACCTGAAACCCCACCTCTTTAAGGAATACCTAGGATAGAATAAAGTTAATCCTTTCTAAACCCCCCCCCCCCCTTAAAAGAGTTAGATGCACTATTGTAAAGTGGTTGTTCCACTGGAATAGCATAAGGTGAATGCCACAATTTGTAGTCGCTCCTGGATAAGACGTCTGCCTAAATGACTTTAAATGTAAAATGTAAATTAATAAACACACAAATTATTGTATTTTTCTTGTCTATATTGAATCATATTTAAACATTCACAGTGAGGTTGGGGAAAGTTTGTGAACCCCTAGGCTAATGACTTCTCCAAAGGTAATGGAGTCAGGAGTCAGCTAACCTGGAGTCCAATCAATGAGACGAAGATTGGAGAATGTTGTAGAGCTGCCCCTTCCCAAAAAACAAAGTGTTTGCTATTCACAAGAAGCATTGCCTGATGTGAACCATGCCCTCAAACAAAAGACCTAAGATTAATAATGTTGACTTGCATAAAGCTGGAAAGGGTTACAAAAGTATCTCTAAAAGCCTTGATGTTCATCAGTCCACTGTAAGACAAAATGTCTGTAAATGGAGAAATTCAGCACTGTTACTACTCTCCCTAGGAGTGGCCGTCCTGCAAAGATGACTGCAAGAGCACCGCACTGAATGCTCAGTGAGGTTAAGAAGAATCCTAGAGTGTCAGCTAAAGACTTACAGAAATCTCTGGAACATGCTAACATCTCTGTTGACGAGTCTACGATACGTAAAACACTAAACAAGATTGGTGTTCATGGGAGGACCCCAAGGAAGAAGCCACTGCTGTCCAAAAAAAACATTGCTGCACATTTGAAGTTCGCAAAAGAGCACCTGGATGTTACACAGCGCTACTGGCAAAATATTCTGTGGACAGATTAAACTAAAGTTGAGTTGTTTGGAAGGAAAACACAACACTACGTGTGGAGAAAAAAAGGGACAGCGCACCAACATCAAAACCTCATCCCAACTGTAAAGTATGGTGGAGGGAGCATCATGGTTTGGGCCTGCTTTGCTGCCTTAGGGCCTGGACAACTTGCTATCATCGACGGAAAAATGATTTACCAAGTTTATCAAGACATTTTGCTGGAGAATGTAAGGCTATCTGTCCGTGAATTGAAGCTCAACAGAAGTTGGGTGATGCAACAGGGCAACAACCCAAAGCTTAGAAGTAAATCAACAACAAAATGGCTTCAARAGAAGAAAATACGCCTTCTGGAGTGGCCCAGTTAGAGTCCTGACCTCAACCCGATTTGAGATGCTGTGGCATGATCTCAAGAGAGCGGTATACACCAGACATCCCAAGAATATTGCTGAACTGAAACAGTTATYTAAAGAGGAATGATCCAAAATTCCTCCTGACCTTTGTGCAGGTCTGATCCGCAACTACAGAAAACATTTGGTTGAGGTTATTGCTGTCAAAGGATGGTCAACCAGTTATTAAATTGGGTTCACATACTTTTTGCAATGTGAATGTTTACACGGTGTGTTCAATAAAGACATGAAAACGTGTAATTGTTTGTGTGTTAGTTTAATCAGAGTGTGTTTGTCTACTGTTGTGACCTAGATGAAGATAAGTAAAAAATTTGATGACCAATTTGTGCAGAAATCGAGGTAACTCCAAAGGGTTCACATACTTTTTCTTGCCACTGTATTGTTGAATTGTGTTTGGTTGACAACGCAGGAGAGTTTCATCTGAGCCACTGGCTTTATCCTATCCTATTCTTTAACTTTTATTTTTTGTTGAGATGAAGACGTGAATCCAACATATTAATTATTAATTTGTAGACAAACTGGAATTAAATCCAGACAGTCAGTGGCATAGATGGATCTATGCAAACAGAAGATAAATCTCCTTCAAATGTTGATATTTGGTTTCATTGACAACCAAGCACAATTCAATATCCAGTTTGTCTCAAAATTAATAATTTGATACTGTATGTGCGATTCACATCTKCATCTCAACCAAAAATCTAAGTTAAAGAATAGGACAAAATCTTATCAAAATTGAAATGCACTTGAAATAAAGTTTGATTTCATTTAGTCCTATTCTTTATTAACTTAGATGTTTGGTTGAGATGGTGACATCCAACGTATTAATGATTACATTGAAGCAATGTTGATTRAATCAGTTTGTGCCCAGTGGGTACTTCCTTCTTCTTTTAGTGAGGTAATCAGTGATCTGGCATGACTGGATTAGCAAAAGCTATGTTGTAACTCTGTCTTTGTTGCAGTAGCTACCTTGTAAAGGGACAGGAAGCATTTATTGAAAAGTGTTTGAACAGGTTTGAAGATGAGTGAATATCATCAAGATGAGATTTTGAGAGAAATGATCATATTTTGACCTTGAAGCTCGAGTGAGCTCCGTCAACTGCCCTCTAACTATAGAACCTGTCCGAACCTGTATTTCTAGGTTGTGTTGCAATATAAGAGGAAATTACCTATAGGGGTACTGCACCTGCATATTCCTTCCCATATAACCKGTCTACATCAATGTCCTGATTCAGAGGGGTTGGGTTAAATGCGGAAGACACATTTCAGTTTAATGCATTCAGTTGTGCAACTGACTCGGTATCCCCTTTCCGTTTCCCTTCCTTCGTAGTTACGCTCTCTCTTCCACCCCTCTTACATCCTTCATTCTTATTTTAACCCTGGCCCTGTCCAACCTCTCACCCTGTGATGTTTCCTGTGGATTGTTCAGGTGTGGTGATGCTAGACCGGGTGGAGCGCAYTCTCTCCGACATCGCTGAGAAGATAGTGGACGAGTTGATCAGCAAGAAAGAGATCAGGCCCAYCGATCGGGATGGGGTGCTCCGTTCCCTGCTCCAAAACCGCAGGTAAAGTTCACTAAGTGTTCACTAAGCTACGCTTGTATGATTAGTCACCTTGCCTAAGACTTGAAGACTTGTGTTTGCTGTCTAAGTAAACGTCTAGGCMTTAGCGCAATGGGTTCAGATGGTCTGTCACAGTAAAGTCCTACTCAGGTCTTTGTATCGGAGGTGGTTCAAAGCCAAGCCATGCCACTGTCCATATAAATACTAACTAAGGGACCAGTGAGGAGGAAGGGGAGGAGCATCCCACTCAGTGATTTTTATTTTTTTATTTTCAAAAAGTTATTATTTTTAGATAAAATTATACTAAATATATTCACAACAKCAAATAACTGCTAAAACACATGGTTTTGCAGTGAAGATCTACAGTAGCCTCAAAAGCACCCTCTAGGGTAGCACCATGGTGTAGCCTGAGGACAGGTATTTTCTGTCCTCCTCTGGGTACARTGACTTCAATACAAAGCCTAGGAGGCTCATGGTTCTCACCCCCTTCGATAGARTTACACAGTAATCATGGCAACTTCTGAAGGACATCCTCCAACCTATCAGAGCTCTTGCAGTATGAACTGACATGTTGCCCATCCAATCAAAGAATCAGAGAATCTACTGAAAGCTACAGCTACCTAGTACTACAGTGCATGAAGTGTGGTGAGTAGTTGATTCAAAGAGAGAGAAAAACAATAGTTGAACAGTTTTGGGAAAATARATTTCTTCAAAAATGAAGGAGAAGCAGCAGAGACAGAGAGAAAGCTAGCTATATTTTGTTGTACTTATTTCTTCCTTGTTAACCTGTCACTTACTTAGCTAATGCAGCTAATTTAGCCTACTCAACAAGTTGACTCAGAGAGGAATGCTATTTATGTTAGCTAGCAGACTAAGGRTTTCCAACACTGCAACTCTTCCAAGTCAAGGTAAACTTGAGGTTTTATTAATTTATGCTAAACTGCTTGCTGTACGCTGTACTGCATGATTGTACACATGGATTGGATTGTGAGTTTACTAACGCGTTAATTTTAGTTTGTTGACAATAACATTAATATGGTGAAAATTATGTAGGCTGTGTAGCAGCTAACGGTTATGATATGAAGGTTTGGCTTGGAGAGGGTTTTGCGCCTGGTCACAGACAGCTYTTTTGTTGTGCACTGAAGTCCACAAGCGAAGGGAAAAGGTGAGAGGAGGAGAGCATGTAGATTCGAAAAGGAATTATACAACGAGCAAAGTGATGATGCTATATATGGCTGCTATGAAAGTGAACTCTATACGCAGGMGATCAYGGTGTATTCATTCCGCCYATTCTGTTGCAAAACGTTCCTTAAACGGAAGCAAACGGAACGAAATGSGGAGGGACATACCTGAATTTGTTCAARAGAAACTCTCTGTTTTTTGCAACAGTTTGGACTAATGATTACACCCCAGATCAGCTAGAAGCAGGCAAGAATGTYCAAGGTGGTATTGAATGTGTCACTGTCTGTCACCTTGATTACTCCAATTCGTCTCCCGACGGATGTACCCACATTATAAACTTTCATTTGAAGGCTAGGTTGTAGCAACCTCATGATGGTTATAGGGCAAATTTGAGTATCATGTAGTAGCCTAAACCTATTGATGTTACATTGAGTTAAGTGAATGGAATATGAATGACAGTCATTCAATATGCAGTAGTAGAAATAAAGCCATACTYTAAGGATCGACGCTGGAGACGAGAAGCAGGTACAGGGAGTGAACATTTAATAACCATGGACAAGAACAGAATACAGACAGCGTCTGGACAGGGGGAACGGAAATMACAATAATGCTGACARGGGGATGAAACAGACAGATATAGAGAAGGCAAWCKAAARGGGAAGGAMTRCAGGTGAGTCCAATGAGCGCTGATGTGCGTAATGATGGTGACAGGTATGCATAATGAAAGGCCGCCTGGCGCCCTTGAGCGCCAGAGAGGGAGAGTGGGAGCAGGCGTGACAGTACCKCACCCTCTAGGGACGCCACCCGGCGTCACACCAGGGCGAGCCTGACGGGCCGGGCGAGGCATGGGCGTTGYACAAGCCGGCTGGGGGAGTAGAAGCCCGACGAGCCGGCAGAGGCATGGGAGCCATGAGAGCCGGCTGAAGTGTGAAAGCCTGACGATCCCGCTGAGGCGTGGGAGCCTGATGGGCTGGCTGAGGCATGACGTGGGATGGGAGCCTGCCAACCCAACCAGGGCAAGGAAACCTCTCGAGCTAGCTAAGGCGTGGAAGCCCGAGAAGCCAGCTGAGTCACCCTCGATTCCATTGGCGATGGCACCCAGACCCGACGTCACCAACAAAACAAAAAACAAAAAACCTCCTTGAGGCTTCGTATAGGGGTGTCAGCATTCTGTAAGGATCGACGCTGGAGACGAGAAGCAGGTACAGGGAGTGAACATTTAAGGACCACGGACAGGAACAGAATACAGACAGCGTCTGGACAGGGGAAACGGAAATGACAATAATGCTGACACGGGGATGAAACAGAGGAAACAGACAGATATAGGGAAGGCAATAAAAACGTGAAGGAGTCCAGGTGGGTCCAATGAGCGCTGATGTGCGTAACGATGGTGACAGGTGTGCGTAATGAAAGGCTGCCTGGCACCCTCGAGCTCCAGAGAGGGATAGCGGGAGCAGGCGTGACACATACTCYTTTTTAAAAATGCCACTGACCACCGCTGTTAGGGACAGACCAGGGGCCAGTTAAACCAGTTGAGTGTATGCCTGCTCGTAACTCTAAAACTGACATAGAATGGGGACCTGTTACATTACCTAGGCATAKGCCTTTCTGTGAGCTATACATACAGTACATGAATATAAGGTGTGATTCTCTCCCCAGCCAAACCGCAGTAGAGAGCCAACCCTTGGTCGTGGGGGTGGAGATGCAGACATTTTCTGTCAAAGAGAGGGTACGTGTAATGGGTCATTCAGCCAGCAGTCACCCTAAACAGTAATAGATCAACAATACCAACATTTAAAAACACACAAATTCAATGTCAATGTGTTCAAACAGCCATTTTAGATAATTGATTTGACTAAATACAATACACATCACTTTTCTTTCCTCAGAGAGATGCACTGACACTGTAGAGGCCTCTATGGTGCTTGTTGGTAAGTGCAAATCTGAATTGGTTATCAGTGTGTGTGGTGTGTGTGTGTTGTGTGTGTGTGTGTGTGTGTGTGGTGTGTGTGTGTGTGTGTGTGTGTGTGTGTGTGTTGTGTGTGTGCGCGCATGCATTCATAATTGGGGAGGATGGCTCGTAATAATGGCTGGAATGGAGGGAATGGAATGGTATAAAACACATGGAAACCATACTGTATGTTTGATGAGTTCGATACGATTCCATTGATTCCGTTCCAGCCATTACTATGAGCCAGTCCTCCCCAATTACGGTGCCACCAACATCCTGTGTCATACCTATGTACGCTTATGTATGTTTGTTTGTGTGTATGTGTACCAGGAGCTCTGGACTTCCTGGAGAGGCCCACYGTGGCATTTGTGCGTCTGAAGGAGGCTCTGGTTCTGGATTCGGCCCTGGAGGCCCCAGTGCCAGTCCGCTTCGTCTTTATCCTGGTGGGCCCRACCAAGAGTGACATGGACTACCACGAAACCGGCCGCGCAATGGCAGCACTCATGGCCGACAAAGTGAGTTAGCAAATTAAAAGGTCCAATGAAAGAGCAGGAAGTGGAGATGAGCGAAACTGTARAGGAAATGAGAGCAGGTAAACAGGAAATGGTAATCATCAAAAACGGGATACATGACACATTGTTTAACCAGCATCAGTACATYTCTGTAAAATATGGGTGTTTCGAGGACTACAACCATGATACACTCTCCATTAAGGAGAAATGCAAAACAATTTCTCCATTGAGCATGTTAATTATTCCAGGACTAGGCTTAATCTGTGTCAGGGAAACCGGCCCAAAGTATATCACTTCACAACAATACAAAAAGACACTAGACATCATCCTCATACTTTCTAACATCCCCATTTCTTTCCCCTCTCTTCTTTTCCCTCTATCCTAGGTGTTCAACCAGGCGGCGTTCCAAGCMCAGGGCGAACGGGAGCTGATGGACGCCGTGGCTGACTTCATGGACTGCAGCATCGTGATCCCTCCCACGGAGATCCAGGACGGGGCGATGCTCCAGTCCATCATCGGCTTCCAGAAGAAACTGCTGCAGGAGAGGCTCCGTCCCTCCGACCCCGTGTTACGTCTGGACTTGAAGCCCCGCAAATGTAGGCGGAGGCTCATTAACATATTCTACAATAATACAATGGATTAGAATGAATTAAAATAGCATCAATACATGAGCATACACATACATAAGTGTT
>NW_019942634.1:249154-370675 GCF_002910315.2 Salvelinus sp. IW2-2015
CAAATCATTTTTACAACAATTGTTTACAGACAGATATTTCACTTATATTCACTGTATCACAATTCCAGTGGGCAAAGTTACATACACTAAGTTGACTGTGCCTTTAAACAGTTTTGGAAAATTCCAAAAAATGTATGTCATGGCTTTAGAAGCTTCTGATAAGCTAATGACATAATTTTGAGTCAATTGGAGGTGTTCCTGTAGATGTATTCAAGGCCTGTTTGCCATAATGACCATCATTATGTTTGAGAAAAAGGGCTGCTGCAAGCCGAAGAAACACCATCCCAACTGAAGCACGGGGTGGCAGCATCATGTTGTGGGTGCTTTGCTTCAGGAGGGATAGTGCACTTCACAAAATAAATGGCAACATGAGAGGAAAAATATTGTGGATATATTGAAGTAACATCTCAAGATATCAGTCAGGAAGTAAAGCTGTCGCAAATTGGTCTTCCAATGGACAATGACCCAAGAAATCTTCCAAAGTTGTGGCACAATGGCTTAAGGACAACAAAGTCAAGTATTGGAGTGCCATCACAAAGCCCTACCTCAATCCTATAGAAAATTGGGCAGAATAAAAAAGCTGTGCGAGCCAAGGGAGGCCTACGAACCTGACTCAGTTACACCAGCTCTGTCAGGAGGAATGGGCCAAAATTCACCCAACTTATTTTGGGAAGCTTGTGGAAGGCTCGAAACATTTGACCCAAGTTAAACAATTTAAAGGCAACGCTACCAATACTGATTGAGTGTATGTAAACTTCTGACCCACTGGGAATGTGATGAAAGAAATGAAAGCTGAAATAAATCATTCTCTTAACTATTGTTCTGACATTTCACATTCTTAAAATAAAGTGGTGATCCTAACTGACCTAAGACAGGGAAAGGATAAAATGTCAGGAATTGTGAAAAACTGAGTTTAAATGTATTTGGCTAAAGTATATGTAAACTTCTAACTTCAACTGTAACCTTTTCCCCCAAAAAAATGTATATCAGTGTTCCTCTCTAATTTAAATGTTTTTTATTAGAAGTACAGTACCAGTCAAAAGTTTGGACACACCAACTTATTCCAGGGTTTTTCTTTATTTTTACTATTTTCTACATTGTAGAATAATAGTGAAGACATCAAAACTATGAAATAACACATATATGGAATCATGTGGTAACCAAAAACGTGTTGAACAAATCAAAATATATTTTATATTTCAAAGTAGCCTCCCTTTGCCTTGATGACAGCATTCCACACTCTTGGCATTCTTTCAACCAGCTTCATGAGGTAGTCACCTGGAATGCATTTCAATTAACAGGTGTGCCTTGTTAATTTGTGGAATTTCTTTCATTCTTAATGCGTTTGAGCCAATCAGTTGTGTTGTGACAAGGTAGGGGTGGTATACAGAAGATAGCCCTATTTGTTAAAGACCAAGTTCATATTGTGGCAAGAACAGCACAAATTAGCAAAGTGAAATGACAACCAATCAATTCTTTAAGACACAAAGGTCAGTCAATGCGGAACATTTCAAGAACTTTGAAAGTTTCCTTATGTGCAGTCGTAAAACCCATCAAGCGCTATGATGAAACTGGCTCTCACGACCACCACAGGAAAGGAACACCCAGGGTTACCTCTGCTGCAGAGGACAATTTCATTATAGTTCACTGCACCTCAGATTGCAACCAAAATAAATGCTTCACAGAGTTCAAGTAACAGACACATCTCAACATCAACTTTTCATGAGAGACTGCATAAATCAGGCCTTCATGGTCGAATTGCTGAAAAGAAACCACTACTAAAGGACACCAATAAGACAAAGAGACTTGCTTGGGCCAAGAAACACGAGCAATGGACTTTAGAGCGGTGGAAATGTGTCCTTTGGTCTGATGAGTCCAAATTTGAGATTTTTGGTTCCAACTGCCGTGTCTTTGTGAGACACAGAATAGGTGAATGGATGATCTCCGCATGTGTGGTTCCCACTGTGAAGCATAAAAGAGCAGGTGTGGGGGTGCTTTGRGGGTGTCACTGTCTGTGATTTTATGTAGTATTCAAGGCACACTTAACAAGCATGGTTACCATAGCATTCTGCAGCAATACATCATCCCATCTGGTTTGCGCTTAGTGGGACTATCATTTGTTTTTCAACAAGACAATGACCCAAAGCACACCTCCATGCTGTGCAAGGGCTAATTGACCAAGGAGAGTGATGGAGTGCTGCATCAGATGACCTGGCCTTCACAATCACTCGACCTCAACCAATTGAGAGGGTTTGGGATGAGTTGGACCGCAAAGTGAAGGAAAAGCAGCCAACAAGTGCTCAGCATATGTGGGAACTCTTTCAAGACTGTTGGAAAAGCATTCCTCATGAAGCTGGTTGAGAGAATGCCAAGAGTGTGCAATGCTGTCATCAAGGCAAAGGGTGGCTACTTTGAAGAATCTAAAATCTAAAATATATTTGATTCCATATTTGTTATTTCATAGTTTTGATGTCTTCACTATTARTCTACAGCGTAGAAAATAGTACAAATGTAGAGAAACCCTTSAATGWGTAGGTGTGTCCAAACWTTTGACTGGTACTGTATACTCCAAACCTTCCCAGCTTAGCTATACCTAATCTTTTCRTAGCTTCCAAACCATCTGGGCCTGCTCCTGAGGATCCTCTGGTTCGTACGGGTCGGCCGTTCGGCGGGATGATACGAGATGCGAAGAGACGCTACGAGCACTATGTGAGTGACTTCACCGATGCCCTCAACGCTCAAGTTCTCGCCGCTATCATCTTCATCTACTTCGCTGCCCTGTCCCCTGCCGTCACCTTCGGAGGATTGCTAGGTAATTACTGTTTGTGTGTGTGTTGTACATGCTTGATTACGTGTTCACATGTATGTGTGTGTGTGTGTGTGTGTGTATATACATGTGTGTTCGTGTTATCTATGTGTCAGAGTGAGCCTGTCAGGTGTGCCAGATGGGTGTGATTTGTACTTTGGGGACTATTCCATTGGGTTAGGCAAGCTCAATCTAATGCAACTAAAATATTTGAAAGAAAACAAATACTATTCAAACCCATGTCTGTAACGCCATAACCTCTCCTTTCCCACTTCAGCTGATAAGGTGGACAACATGATGGGTGTGTCTGAGCTCCTGGTCTCCACCTGTGTCCAGGGAGTCATTTTCTGCTGCATCGCAGCCCAGCCAGTCCTGGTCATCGGCTTRTCAGGCCCACTTCTYGTGTTTGAGGAGGCRTTCTTTGCCGTGAGTGACTCCRCTTGTAACGCAGCACCTGCAAAATGACTAAAGAGCTATGGCTCTCTATATKTGATCGAGATAAAACTGATATTCCATCGTGCATGCAACGATGCATCTTATTCAAGTGTTTTTGTTAGTGTGTTTTTTTCTTTCTGTTATGTATGTGGTGTCATATCTGTTTCATCATATTTAATTAAATGTATGATGAATAGTAAATGGTGATATGAGAATGCTAAAGATGTGCATACGGCATATCCTATTAGTCCAGGCAATATGTGCCAAATTCTAGGTGATATATTCACTTTTTAATAAAAGTATGAAACTTGGTACACTTGTACAGTTTGGGGCCCTGATTATTTTCAAATATGGAGCCAGGTGGTTGTGGCGGAATAGCAAAATGGCCACCATGGCCGCCTGGAGTGATTTTTGAAGTTGTGCATGGCATCATTGTAAACATAGGAGTAGACATAGAACATTTGATGTTATTATGTTTGGTTTTGGAGATATGAGGTAAAATACAATATTTGGTTATGTAGGAATGGAAAATGGCCACCACAGCCGTCGTGAGTTGTTTTTGCGATGGATCCATATCTGAAAATGTTCAGGGCTCCAAACTGTTGAAGTGTACTAAGTTTCATGTTTTGATGAAAAATTTCACATCATTTTCACATATCGCTTTGACTACAGTATATGTAGAATACCACTAAATATCACTGACCACTGGCAATAACCTGGAGTCTTTCCATTCCATTCCATTCAGTTCTGTAAGTCTCAGGACATTGAGTACATTGTGGGGCGTGTGTGGGTGGGCGTGTGGCTGGTGGTCATCGTGGTGGTCATCGTGGCGTTCGAGGGCAGTTTCTTGGTCCGCTTCATCTCCCGCTTCACCCAGGAGATCTTCTCCATCCTTATCTCCCTCATCTTCATCTATGAGACCTTCGCCAAGCTGGGCAGGGTATACATCACCATCCCACCTTTGTCCATCCTGTTACATGACACTACTCAACTGTCATTAATGTTACATTAATTCAGTCTACTGTCATTATTTTTTCCATTACATTACTCCACTGTCATTACCGTTACATTACGTTAATCCACTGTCATTACATTACATTTCTCCACTGTCAATACTGTTACATTACATTATTACACTGTCATTACTGTTACATTACTCCACTGTCTCCAATCCTATTGCTCTCTCTTAACTTTATTTCAATATCCATTACTGGTATTTGACTCAAAAGACCGGAGAAATAAATCATTGTTTTTGCTAAAAAACAGGAATGTAAATACAGCTTTTTCAAAAAGCACAATCAACATTCATCCAATCGCTGTCTGTAGATTTTCAAGGCCCACCCATTGATCCTGAACTACGACCACCTCAACAACACGGTGGAGGACCCATGGCACCCAGTGGTGATCCACAACCACCTGTATGACAACAGCTCGGGCAACACCACCACCACAGTCAACATCCTGGACCGGGCCTACCCCAACACGGCCCTGCTCTCCATGTGCCTCATGTTTGGATGCTTCTTAATCGCCTTCTTCCTGCGCCAGTTCAAGAACGGGACCTTCCTACCTGGAAAGGTAATGATATTAATTAATACATGTTTATTCGACAATTGAATGTACATTTAAAGTGGCCTCAMCTATGTGAATACAACAATGCACACATTGAGGATAACGTCAACAGACTCATTTCAATTGTAGCATGGTTTCCTTTCAATAGGGCTTGTATCTTTAGTTTTAACAATGTTTTTTACATTCCCATCCCCTCCRGGATTGGGGATCAATAAAGTTCAACTCAATTAAATTATTCAAGTGCTATAAGCACTTTAAATTATAAGACAGGGGACTCGGCACTAGCCTTGGAACCAGTCAGATACACTTGTCAAACTTTGTTGTTATGTGTTTGTCTGCCTTTCAGATCAGGCGCTTGATTGGGGACTTTGGYGTGCCCATTGCTATTTTCTTAATGTGTGTTGTGGACATCAACATAGAGGATGCGTACACCCAGGTTAGTCCTTGCTAGCCTGGTCTCAGATATGTTTGTGCTCTTTCCAACTCCATTGCTCTGTCATTGTCGGACCAAACATGTTGGTATGGTGGCACAAACAGACTGGCACTCAGGCTAAGTCCTTATTTCTATGACTGCAGGTTTTCTGGAAATGTTCAGACTACACAAAATTATAAACCATATTTTATAAAGTATTTTCAACCCTACTTTCAACTAAAGTATAAATTCACTTTGTTATAGAATAAACTTGTAGTGTGAGTTGAGCATAATAAGCGTAACTTACCTGAGGTAGGAATAGATCAAATTAATTAAAAGTTCGCCACCCTAACTGGTGTCTTTCCCTGCTTAGAAACTGGCAGTACCCAAGGGTCTGACGGTGTCAAACCCTGCTGCCAGAGGTTGGCTCATCAACCCGTTTGGCGAACACAAGACTTTCCCCGTGTGGGTCATGTTCGCTTGCTGTGTGCCCGCTTGTCTCGTCTTCATCCTCATCTTCCTCGAGTCCCAGATCACCACGTGAGTGACAGCTGTCAATCAGTAATCAGGCGATTTACAACGTTTACAGTTTAAAATCAGGCCATTTGCCAAAAATCGGGTTATTTCACTTGTAAATCAGGCCATTTACAAGTGAAATTGTGTGATTGTGAAATAAGTCATTGGATAGAAATTTCAGTTACAAAAGTAACTGAGATATGGAATAATAAGTTATTGTGGAAAACATACTCAGAGAGCAATATGCTTGTATCTCCACCTTGCCCTCAGAAAGGCGACTGTAGGTTGTAGGGGCTAGTTTTTTTTTTCTGGACAGGGTTACATTATGATGGCCCAGTCCAAAACCCCTATTCCCCATCTCCTACACATTTGTTTCTAAGGATTGTTTCTGGACAAGGCCATAGATACACAATCCTTACCCCTAACCATTACCCATAACCAAACCTTTATTTTCTTCCTTGTCAGTCTGATTGTGAGTAAGCCGGAGAGGAAGATGGTCAAGGGATCCGGCTTCCATCTGGACCTCCTCATCCTGGTGGGCATGGGCGGGTTTGGTGCCATTTTTGGCGTGCCGTGGCTGAGTGCCACCACCGTGCGTTCGGTTACCCACGCCAACGCCCTCACCGTCATGAGCAAGGGGCCCAAGCCGGAGATCGAGAAGGTTGTGGAGCAGAGGGTCAGTGGGATTCTGGTGGCTCTGCTCGTCGGTGAGTGACCTCACTACTTGATCACAGCGGTGGAAAAAGTACCCAATTGTCATACTTGAGTAAAAGTAAAGATACCGTACCTTAATAGAAAATGACTCAASTAAAAGGTCACCAGGTAAAATACTCCTTGAGTAAAAGTCTAAAAGTATATGGTTTTAAATATACTTAAGGATCTAAAGTTAATGTAATTGCAAAAATATACTTTAGTATCGAAAGCAAATGTATAAATAATTTCCAATTCCTTATATTAAGCAAACCAGACGGCACCATTTTCTTTTCTTTTTTTATGGATTGCCGGGGGCACACTCCAACACTCAGACACCACTTACAAACGAAGCATGTGTGTTTAGTGAGTCCGTCAGATCAGAAGCAGTACAGATGACCAGGGATGTTCTCTTGATAAGTACATGACTTMAACCATTTTCCTGTCCTGCTAAGCATCCAAAATGTAACGAGCACTTTTGGGTGTCAGGGAAAATGTATGGAGTAAAAAGTACATTATTTTCTTTTGGAATGTAGTGAAAAAAAAGTCAAAGTTGTCAATAATATAAATAGTAATGTAAAGTACAGAGACCCGCCAAAAATACTTAAGTAGTGCTTTATTAAAGTATTTTGACTRAATGTAGTTGTAACGATCTGGGTGTCGTGGGTGTGAAGTCAGGCGCAGGAAACAGAGAGTTCAAGGTAGTGCTCTTTAATGCACACACGGCGGACATAGGCCACCCCACGAAACACTGGGTGCTGAAAAACAAATGCCCCAAACACGGGGACTAAAACAATCCAGCAAAACCCACGAACAGGAACAAACACGTTCGTCTCCAACATACACAAATGTTACCACAAACAATCCCGCASAAAGAAACAGGCGGGCCGGCTGACTAATAAAGCCCAAKTAATCACCACAAACGCATAACAGGTGTAACCAATAAAGAGACAAGGAGGGGGAGGAAAGAATCAGTGGCAGCTAGTAGGCCGGCGACAACGACCGCCGAGCGCCACCCGAACGGGAAGGGGAGTCGTGACAGGGGAGGGGAGTCGTGACAGTAGTTCAAAATACATTCTGAAATACATTAAATAATGTATTTTAGAATATATGTTTAATGTATTTATCGATATATTTGGTAAATACAAAAAAATGCATTTAAATTTATTTCTACGAAATATATTTTTTTATTAAAATYTATGGAAAATATAAAAAATGTGCCAAATCGTATTGTAACGAAATGGTGACTGTCCTAACAATGTAACTTTAAAGATGCACTACGCAGGAATCACACCGCCATTTCCTGGTTGCTAAAATTCGAATAGTTTGCCTAATTTCAGTTTATGTGACAAAACAAGCAAGTATAGTGTAGAGCAGTGGTTCCCAAACTTTTATAGTCCCGTACCCCTTCAAATATTCAACCTCCAGCTGCGTACCCCCTCTAGCACCAGGGTCAGCTCACTCTCAATGTTGTTTTTTGCCATCATTGTAAGCCTGCCACACACACACTATACAATACATTTATTAAGCATAAGAATGAGTGTGAGTTTTTGTCACAACCCGGCTGGTGGGAAGTGACAAAGAGCTCTTATCGGACCAGGGCACAAATAATAATATAATAATAATCAATAATTGTGCTCTTTATTTATCAATCTTGCATATAAAAACGRATTTGTTCATCAAYAATTGTGAATAACTTACCACAGGTTAATGAGAAGCGTGTGGGCCTCCCRGGTGGCGCAGTGGTCTAAGGCACTGCATCGCAGTGCTAGCTGTGCCACCAGAGARTCTGGGTTTGAGCCCAGGCTCTGTCYCAGCCGGCCGCAACCGGGAGGTCCATGGGGCGATGCACAATTGACACAGCATCGTCCGGGTTAGGGAGGGTTTMGCCCGGCAGGGATATCCTTYTCGCATCGCGCACTAGCGACTCCTGTGGCGGGCCAGGCGCAGTGCACGCTGACCYGGTRGCCAGGTGTACGGTGTTTCCTCCGACACATTGGTGRGGCTGGCTTCCGGGTTGGATGTGCATTGTGTCAAGAAGCAGTGCGGCTAGGTTGGGTTGTGTTTCGGAGGACCCATGGCTCTCGAKCTTCGCCTCTCCCGAGTCTGTATGGGAGTTGCAGCGATGAGACAAGACTGTAACTACTACCAATTGGATACCACGAAATTGGGGTAAAAATAAATAAATAAATAAATGAGAAGGGTGTGTTTGAAAGGATGCACATAACTCTGCAATGTTGGGTTGTATCGGAGAGTCTCAGTTTTATATCATTTTCCACACACAGTTTGTGCTTGTATTTAGTTTTCATGCTAGTGAGGTCTGAGAATCCACTCTCACATAAGTACGTGGTTGCAAAGGGCATCAGTGTCTTAACAGCACAATTTGCCAAGGCAAAAAACTCTGAGCGCAGCCCTACCAACATGTTTTAAGCAGACCACCATAGTCCCTGTGCCTAAGAATACCAAGGTAACCTGCCTAAACGACTACCGACTTGTAGCACTCACYTCTGTAGCCATGAAGTGCTTTGAAAGGCTGGTCATGGCTCACATCCACACCATTATCCCAGAAACCCTAGACCCACTCCAATTTGCATACCACCCCAACAGATCCACAGATGATGCAATCTCTATTGCACTCCACACTGCCCTTTCACACCTGGACAAATGGAACACCTATGTGAGAATGCTATTKATTGACTACAGCTCAGCATTCAACACCATAGTGCCCGCAAAGCTCATCAATAAGCTAAGGACCCTGGGACTAAAAACCTCCCTCTGCAACTGGATCCTGGACTTCCTGACGGGCCGCCCCAGGTGGTAAGGCTAGGTAACAACACATCCGCCATGCTGATCCTCAACACAGGGGCCCCTCAGGGTTGCGTGCTCAGTCCTCTCCTGTATTCCCTGTTCACCCATGACTGCACGGCCAGGCACGACTCCAGCACCCTCATTAAGTTTGCCAATGACACAACAGTGGTAGGCCTGATCACCGACAACGARGTGACAGCCTATAGGGAGGAGACCTGGCCGTGTGGTGCCAGGACAACAACCTCTCCCTCAACGTGATCAAGACAAAGGAGATGATTGTGGACTACAGGAAAAAGTGGACRGAGCACGCCCCCATTCTCAGCGACCGGGCTGCAGTGGAGCAAGTTGAGAGCTTCAAGTTCCTTGATGTCCACATCACCAACAATCGAACATGGTCCAAGCACACCAAGACAGTCATTAAGAGGGCACAACAAAACATATTCCCCCTCAGGAGACTGAAAAGATTTTACATAGGTCCTCAGATCCACCACCATACAGCTGCACCATCGAGAGCATCCTGACTGGTGGCATCACTGCCTGGTATGGCAACTGCTCGGCCTCCGACCGCAAGGCACGAACAGCCCTAGTACATCACCTTGGCCATGCTTCTTGCCATCCAGGACCTCTATACCAGGCGGTGTCAGAGGAAGACCCTAAGACTCCAGCCACCCTAGTCATAGACTGTTCTCTCTGCTACKGCACGCAAGCGGTATCAGAGCACCAAGTCTAGGTCCAAGAGGCTTCTAAACAGCTTCTACCCCCAAGCCATAAGACTCCTGAACACCTAATCAAATGGCTACCCAGACTATTTGTATTTTGCACACAAAGCAATCATACAATGATGGAAAGACCTGTGTGTTGTCCTTGTTAATGCAGACAGAAAAGAGCTCCAACTTCTTAATCATAGCCTCAATTGTGTCCCACACGTTGAATATAGTTGTGGAGAGTTCCTGTAATCCTAGATTCAGATCATTCAGGCAAGAAAAACATCACCCAGATAGGCCAGTCGTGTGAGAAACTCATCATCATGCAAGTGGTCAGACAAGTGAAAATGATGGTCAATAAAGAAAACTTTAAGCTCGTCTCTCAATTCAAAAAAACGTGTCAGTACTTTGCCCCTTGTTAACCAGCGTTACATGGTCGCTGCCCATATCATTGCATAATGCAGAAAATAAACGAGAGTTTAGAGGCCTTGCTTTAACAAAGTTAACCATTTTCACTGTAGTGTCCAAAACGCCTTTCAAGCTGTCAGGCATTCCCTTGGCAGCAGGAGCCTCTCGGTGGATGCTGCAGTGTACCCAAGTAGTGTCGGGAGCAACTGCTTGCACGCGCGTTACCACTCCACTATGTCACCCCTGTCATGGCTTTTGCGCCATCTGTACAGAAAACAACAAATCTTGACCACCAAAGTCCATTTGATGTCACAAAGCTGTCTAGTACTTTAAAAATATCCTCTCATGTTGTCCTGGTTTCCAGTGGTTTGCAGAAGAGGATGTCTTCCTTAACTCTCTGAACCACCCATCCTGGATCCGGGATCATTGTCATCAGAAACGCTGACTAGCATAGCCTAGCATAGCGCCACAGGTAAATAATATAATATAATATCATGAAATCACAAGTTCACATACAGCAAATGAAAGATAAACATCTTGTGAATCCAGCCAACATGTCGATTCTTTTAATGTTTTACAGCGAAAACACAACAATATATTTATGTTAGCTCACCACCATATAAAAAAAAACACAGCCATTTTTTTCAAGCAAAGATAGCTTTCACAAATCCCACAAATAGAGATAAAATGAATCACTAACCTTTGAACATCTTCATCAGATGACAGTCATATGACATCATGTTATACAATACATTTATGTTTTTTTCGATAATGTGCATATTTATAGCCACAAATCGTGGTTTTACATTGGCGCCATGTTCAGAAATGGCTCCAAAATAGCCAGAATAATTACAGAGAGTAACGTGAAATACAGAAATACTCATCATAAAACTTTGATGAAAGATACATGTTTTACATATAATTAAAGATAACACTGGTTCTTAATGCAACCCTGCTGTGTTAGATTAAAAAAAATTACTTTAGTAAAAAGCATCCCATGCAATAATCTGAGACGGCGCTCAGCCATTCTCCGCCATGTTGGAGTCAACAGAAATACGAAATTACATCATAAATATTCCCTTACCTTTGATGAACTTTCATCAGAATGCAGTGCCAGGAATCCTAGTTCCACAATAAATCGTTGTTTGTTTTATAATGTCCATTACTTCTGTCGAATTAGCAACTTTGGCTAGCATGTGTAGTTCACGTGTCCATACAAATTTACGCTAATGAACGAAAACTTCAAAAAGTGATATTACAAATCGAATAAACTGGTCAAACTCAGTTGAGAATCAATCTTCAGGATGTTTTTCTCATATATATCCAATAACGTCCCAAACGGAGGATTTCTTCATGTCTATATAACCCATGGCAGAGAAGGACATCACATGCCCAGTGTGCGTGACCAAGAACTGGCAATCTGCCTGACCAGTCACTCCAATGGCTCTCATCCGGTCCCACATCAAGCTAGACGCTTCATTCCACGTTCTACTGCCTGTTGACATCCAGTGGAAAGGCGTATGAAGTGCATACAGATCCATAAATATAGGAGAATTGAATAGGCGATGACTTTCACAGCGACCCATTTCAGAATTTTCACTTCCTGTTTGGAAGTTTGCCTGCCATATGAGTTCTGTTTTACTCACAGATATAATTCAAACAGTTTTAGAAACTTCAGAGTGTTTTCTATCCAATAGTAATAATAATATGCATATCATATGATCTAGGACAGAGRACGAGGCCATTCAATTTGYGCACCAATTCATCCAAAAGTGAAAATGTCGCCCCCTATCCTAGAGAAGTMAATTGACCCCCCAAAAACATAATGGACACATACCAGGAGCTGTGCCAGGCCCGCCACGTCTGTTGACTCATCCAGCTGTAACGCATATAATTCACTGTCTTGTATGCGAAGCAGTAATTGTTTCTAAACATCTCCTGCCGTGTCACTGATGCGTCGTGAAACAGTGTTGTTTGATGAAGGCATTGTCTGTATAGTTTTTTTGGCCTTTTCCCCCAGCATTGTCCCAGCCATATCCGCAGTAGCAGGAAGAATTAAGTCCTCCACAATAGTATGGGGCTTGCCTGTCCTAGTCACTCGGTAGCTCACCATATAAGACGCTTCTAGCCCCTTCTTATTAATGGTATCTGTTGATTTTATACATGTCTTACTACTCAAAAGTKATCTTTATTCTCGCTCAAAAAACTCCCATGGCTTATTTTTCAATTTGTCATGTTTCGTTTCTAAATGTCTGCTTAAGAGTGAAGGTTTCCCGTGAGAGAGTAACGGTTAATGTGATTGGATGTTAATTGTTTGACTAGGCTACCTGTATTTGACATTGTGTTGTTATTTCGCTGAACACTAGATGGTTTGATTTTATTTTCTGCTAGTGAAACGAGGCTACTCAGGCGAGAAAAAAACTCACCCAAATGTATAGCCTCGTTGTAAAATATAAATGTACTGTTTGAAAAGAAGAATTTGAATCACATTTGACGTACCTCCGACGGCGTTGCGCGTACCCCTGTGAATTATAATATRTTCCACAAGCAAAAATATAGTATTTTTAAATGTTTGAAGCTGGTGTACAAAACCGAAAGTAAAATAKGCAAAAACAAAACTTAAGAATGGGAAGCATAGAAATAGCTCTAGATACAGTTCATATAAGGAAATCAGTCAATTGAAAATAATTCATTAGGCCCTAATCTATGGATTTCACATGACTGGCAATAAGATATGCATCTGTTGGWCACATATACCTTTAAAAAAGGTAGGGGCACAAAGTGAGGTCCATACAGAAATGGTTTGTCGAGATCGGTGTCGACCCCATCAAACAGCTTTGGGATAAATTGGAATGCCAACTGCGAGCCAGAATGCAAACTAATCGCCCAACAAGTCCCCGCAGCAATGTTCCAACATCTAGTAGAAAGCCTTCCCAGAAGAGCGGAGGCTGTTATAGCAGCAAAGAGAGGACCAACTATTAATGCCCATGATTTTGGAATGAGATGTTGAGATGAATGAGATGTTCGACGAACAGGTGACCACATACCTGCTCTAGAGAACTCTGGAACAACGGTACAGTGAAGCCTAATCATTACAACAATTATTAACTTGTTTTAAAAAATTGGCCCCACTGGTGCTCCCAAAATTACATTTCAGGTCGCACAGCCAAATATATAAGAGCATATGCGACCAAAATGGTACCACTTAAGAGCCCTGGTTGTAAGGTATAACAATAACCATAGGAGCCACGAAAATAATTTGTACACTATGTTCGGTTTCCTTTCGAAGTCAAAATCACCACAGAAACAACCTTTCGAAATGGCAATAAACAACCATATTTTCAGGGGAACAAGTACAAAGATATAGCTGTCTGATTATCACCTGCCATATGCAGAGTACATGACCCAATGTTTACTAATTCCAGTGGTGGAAAAAGTACCCAATTGTCATACGTGAGTAAAAGTAAAAAAGTAAACCTTAATAGAAAATGGCTGAAGTAAGAAAGTAACTCAGTATAATAGTAGTTGAGTAATAGTATACAATTATTTGGTTTTAAATATACTTAAGTATCAAAAGTAAAAGTATAAATCATTTCAAATTCCTTATACTAAGCAAACCAGGAAGCACACTTTTTAGATTTTTTTTTAAGGATAGCCAGGGGCACACTCCAACACTGTTTAGTGAGTCTACCAGATCAGAGGAAGTAAGCATGACCAGGGATGTTCTCTTGATAAGTGCGTGAATGGSACTATTTTCCTGTCCTGGTAAGCATTCAAAATGTAACGAGTACTTTTAGGTGTCAGGAAAAATATTTTAAGTAAAAAGGACATTKTTTTCTTTAGTAATGTAGTGGAGTAAAAGTAAAATGTGTCAAAAATATAAATAGTAAAGTAAAGACACCAAGAAAAAAACTGCTTAAGTAGTGCTTTAAAGTAGCTTTACTTAAATATTTTACACCACTGACTAAATACAAAAACCTTGAGAAACATACACATAGGATATAGCCATAAACCAGGGGAGGCTGGTGGGGGGAGTTATAGGAGGACGGGCTCATTGTAATGGCTGGAATGGTAGAAATGGAACAGAGTTAAACACATTGTTTCCATGGGTTTGATGTGTTTAGTACCATTCCATTGATTCCATTCCAGACATTACAATGAGCCATTCCTCCCTATAACTCCGCCAACCAGCCTCCACTGCCACACACAATACAGTAACTGTTCACTGTGTCCTTTTTGCAGTATTATTGATAGATAGTGGCCCATTTTATACTGTAGTATTGTTTTCCCTAGGTAAAAACAGATCTAMGATAATTTTCACCCCCCAATCCTAACCTTAACCATTAGTGGGGGAAATGCAAAACTGACCCCATCAGTGTTTAGGGGAATCTTCATCCTTCACCTGTATTGACAAAGCTAATTAATACCTGTTTGTATCCAGGTCTGTCCATTCTCATGGAGCCCATCCTGAAGATGATTCCGATGACGGCTCTGTTCGGGATCTTCCTCTACATGGGAATCACCTCGCTCAACGGGATCCAGTTGTGGGATCGCATTCTGCTCCTGCTCGTCCCCAAGAAATACCACCCCAACGAGCCCTACGCCACCAGGGTATATTAACAGACAGCAAATCCCTGACACAGTATGCCCACTGTATCAGGGATCTGGGCAAAAGGTGGCATATGATGTGACGTCTTTATGACACCATTTTCTAGTTATAAACTGTTTTTTTGGTTGAGAAGAGGCAATATAACCAGATTACAACCAACTGGACTCTTACAACCAGTTAAAGACTAGATCAAGACGCCATGGGAAAGATGTCATATTTTGGTTATGATGTGTTTGTTTTTGTAGGTCAGATTACCAGATTACGATATCACGCTGCATGCCTCTGTATTCTTGTGTATTGGCTAGGACTCCCTCAAAAAAGGAGATGGTATTAGTAAATAAATAAGAATCAGAATTCCCTTTCGCCCTATTCATACTTGCACTAGGTGTCAACGGGCAGGATGCACCTATACACAGCCATCCAGGTGGTGTGTCTTGCAGTGCTGTGGATCGTCAAGTCCAGCCCGGCCTCCCTGGCCCTGCCTTTCGTTCTCATCCTCACTATCCCCCTCCGCATGGCCATGACCGGACGCTTCTTCACCGAACTGGAGATGAAATGTGTAAGTAGACATCAGGGTGTTGTGTGTGTGGTCCTATTATTAAAGCTTGGTGCTGGTATTGGTAAAGTTGTGTGTTCAATTCCCGAAGGGGATCAGATACACATACGAAAAAAGGAATGCACCCACTGTACTGCAAGTTGCTTTGAATAAAATGATCTACTAAGTGGCATATTATTATTATTTGTACAATACAGAACAATACAGTACAATGAAGCATACCTACAGACAACCTCACTCCCACCCTCATCTATACCATGCTGTTCATCATTGAGGGTTGAATCTTCATTTGAAATCAGTCAATCGAAGGCCTTTGTTTGGTTTGGTCTCATACATAAAGCAACCAATGAGCACAATGTTTGTTGAGGTTGACATCGAATGAGATTGTTCCTTACTGTTATGTATTTCCTTGTTCTGTTGTGTTTCAGTTGGACGCCGACGACGCTAAGGTGACATTTGAGGAGGAACCTGGACAGGATGTCTACAATGAAACTCAGATGCCATTGTAGACATCTGGACCCGCCATTTTTATCCAAAAGCCCTTTATTTTATTTATCTGACATGACAAAGTATTTTAATAGGATTCTTGTTTTTGTCCACTACCGTATGAACTGACAAATATATKTTTTGGACTGTTTTTAAACCATCATGAAGCCCAAATAGTAGGTTATGACCCTTAGATTTCAAATATAAGAAATTGTCAGTAAAAMAAAATTATTTTTTAAAGAGTTGAATATACCTTCTGTATATTTGCCTATTTCTTTCCAGTCAAACATTCCTGCAGCCATATATGTGTGTATTTATGCAGCAAACAGCTCTCCCCGTCATAATAATACTTTGGCCTATGATAGTGTGTTAATTTCATATTGCCCTATTGACTTTCCACCTTTGTAAGGCCTTTAAAAAGGTTTTGACTTAGAACTATTATCTTGCAAAAAAAATGTACAAGAAGGCTTCATTCCATATAAGAATGATGTTTTGCACGTCTGCCCACTATTATGGTATTTTTTAACAGTTGAGCTGAAAAGCAGACCGCTGTAGACTGAGGCCATATCAGTGTCAATATCTTTCACATTGTTAAGGAGTTTTATCCATGAATTACAAACCTACCATATGACTGAAGAAGCAAAATCACTCAAACTTGCCTTTCGGATAACTTTTAGGTATTGTTTTACGTATTGATATGAAATACCATGGAGATGGGATAAATTCTTAAAATGCTTTTATTTTAATTTAAGCACCTGGGGATTGTGGAATGTGATTGATTTAAATATTGTATAAGAGAGATTTGAACAATAGAGCTCGCAAGCTTGTAGTCCTAAAAATAGAAATTAGTAACCTCTGGTTTGTTTAGCCATTCCTATGGGGAAAAT
Organism: Salvelinus sp. IW2-2015; assembly: GCF_002910315.2. Taxonomy (NCBI): domain Eukaryota; kingdom Metazoa; phylum Chordata; class Actinopteri; order Salmoniformes; family Salmonidae; genus Salvelinus; species Salvelinus sp. IW2-2015. The sequence continues at coordinate 266,041 of NW_019942634.1, forward strand.
TAATGGGGAAAGAATGTTTTGGGATAAATTTTGAAAAAAAGTTTGAGGAGATCTTATAAGTTTTGTTCTATGAGATAATATCAGTCAGTTAGCATGACCTTTATGAATTATGAAGCCTTTATGTGCTGTATGTGCTTGTTTTGATTACATAAATGCTTCGACATTCACAAAAAATTACGTTAGCGGATGAAGATTATCTCATAGAACAAACGTTAAGATCTCCTAAACCTGTGTTTGCTACAGACCTTATTTTCAGCGTTTATCCAAAACCCCTCTAAAATAACCATTCATTTTCGCATAGGCTTTGGCAAACGAAATGTGGTGGTTAGTGCCTATAGAAAGACACCATTACTATTATCTATATGTACATACATCAAAGCTAAAATCATAAATTAAAAGTATATTTGAAGAGAGGATGGAGGGATGCATAGGGGTGTGTTTAATTGAACTTTTTATTGATAGGTCTGACAGTGTTTCTTTGTTGTTGTGATCTCTTCTCAACATCAATTAAATGCTTWAAAAAAWTATATATATAGTGATTTCACTTTTTTTGTATTCGTCACTAATCGGATGCCGTCGGTAAACGCACCCTTTCGTCCATCTGATTGGTTACTTTGCACTGACCCGCTCATACTTCTTTAAAAAAATAATAATAATATTAAACACGGACATATGAGAGAAGGTAACTTGCATTGGCAGGGGGTACGTTAGAGATGGCGTCCCTTAATGAAGCAAGAAAGAGATTTCACTGCGGAAAAGTGGAATATTTTCACAAGGAGTCGTTTAATTGGATTTCGGAGGAGGAATGGAGGGAAAAAGAGAGGTAGAAGAGTTGAAGAGAATGAGCGAGGCAGAGGTAGAATCTGTTGAAGATGGCAGAAAATAGGGAGGAGGTGTGTCGTAGAAGATTGGTGTCAGGTGCAAACAGTGTTCCCTACACCAGATCGAGTTCTGGGGGTGAAATYGAAGTGAATGAGGGCGAGTTAAGTGAGGTGGAAAGTGTGGTGAAGACGGAGCCTAATCCATTTGTGGTTTCAGGGTGGGTGGGGAAGGAGTTGGTTTGAGTTGAATCAGCGTGGAATTATGATAAACTGGAATTTTTCTTCAAAACAGGTTGTAAAAGCATGTTAGACATTTATAGAATAAATCATACCTAGTTTGATTCTGTGACAAACAGTGAATTAGTTATTGATTTATACAGCTTTAAATAGCATTTTAAAGATTGTGTGTATTTCCATCAACTGGATAAAAAAAAAAATCTAAACAAAGGTCTAGCATACTTTTACAACACTTATAGAATAAACAATATCAATTTTTATGTTTCTGTGATAATCAATTAAATAGTTGGTTAGAAGTTAGTTCGTTAGCTAACTATAACTAGTAATCTGTGAATTAATGTTTTCCCTCTACAGTATGTGGTTAATTTTCAGAATGAGATAATTAGGTGACAATGAGGCGTTGCTTGTTAAACAAGTGTAGCTGGGCCTGTCTTAAGATGGATYTCACTATAGAGGTGAAAGGAACACCACACKCTTTCCCTCTTTCTCACTTTTTCAATACAGTGGCTAAAAAGGGGTATGCCAGGTGTACTCTCTGCCTGAAAGAGATAAATTATGCCAACAAAGGGTATAATTCTCTGGTGGCACAGATGTCCACTGGCAGAAAGTGTACAATGTAATAATGTTCAGTGTAGCCCAAAGATATTGCTTTTGTTGTGTTGAACTTGACAGTAACACTTGTGAGTGAGGTGGGGATTCTTACATTTTTACTCAGTGAACGTTTTTTTTGCACACATGTACCCTTGTGCACTTGATCGATGTCTATAGTGGCCACTATAATAGAGCAAAAATCGAATGCATGTTTGTTTCATTCAATTTCTACGTTATGTTTTTTTCCCCCCAAGTGCAATATTTAGGTGTGTGTGTGGTCACAAGCGTTCTATTATAAAGGCTGTCATGGCTAACTGCAATATTAATGTATTGTTCTTTCTCATTTGCAGTAGGCAACAAGTCTAGGCAACAAATAACATTGGATTGCTTTCTTTACATTTTTTTMCTGTGAGTTAGGTTCACATTAACCACTTATTTTACACACAGAGACTGATCATGTAAATCATATTCTTTGTTGTTTAATTAGTTAAAACCTGCATTTCCCCCTAGCAGGATTTTTTTGCATGTTTCAGTGCAACAAAAAAAAAGTGTCACCCATCCCTGCTTTAGTCAGAACTGACTTTTTGTAGCACGTTAGAAACATTTTCGCAGCAGATTAGGAGAATTAACATAGCAGGTTAGGGAATGGGTTAACTAAAATGAAGAGAAAAAAAATCTATCTTTGACAAAAGCTGTATTCCAGTTGAGTGTGGATTCTGGGGATGAACCGTTTTTATTATGGTGTTTAAGACAACTGGAAACACGAAAAACTGAACTAATTAAAATCATGACATCAGTGATCATATCGGAAAGCCGGAGCTGTAGAAAGATGCTGTAGTTCCTGAGTTGGATGACCATTCGAAACGATTTACTCAGTCGGAGCTAATTTTTTCTGAGTTCACAGTTGTCTTGAACGCACTGAAGTTGGAGGTCAGAGACTTGTCGTGGGAAACGACCAATCGGAGGAGAGTGTGACTATGCGCCTGACCAGCTTGCAGGGGCAGACTATTTATTTATTTATTTATTTATACACTAGATGACTAATAGAGGGCGCTGTGTTGAAGCCTCCGTGCCTCCATCTTGACAATCCCCCTTCCCCCCTTGTTAAAATATATTTTGGAAGCTATAGAAATGCATTTATTAATGTCTCCATTTGTTTTTGCCACATTTATTCTATTACAGACACCTAAATGCATACTTTTACAACAAAATACTTAAACATGTAATTTTGTCCTTTAAATATTTTAATTGAAATACTGTAGAATTCAATTAATTCCTATGAAGAACTACTTCTACTGGGGAGTGCCAATATGGCCAACCTGTGACTTCAAATGGTCGTCACTAGTTACGAAAGCCACAAAGTCATAAGCCCCACCTATTTCTATAATTGATATTTTTTATTTTAACTAAACAATTCCGTTAAGAACAATTTCTTATTTTACAATGACGGCCTACCCCGGCTAAACCCTCCCCCAACCCAGAAGACGCTGGGCCAATTGTGTGCTGCRCTATGGGACCCCGATAACGGCCGATTGTGATAGACCGCTCCGCCACTCGGGAGCTCTATCTTCTTAAAATCTTATTTCAAACATAACTTTAACAACTCTGCTAACCTTATGCATAACCCTAACCTTTAAAATTAAGAAAACATCACATTTTTACAATATAGCCAATTGTATATATTGTAATGACCTGACTAGATCATAAATGAACAATTGTCCAGACAGAGGCTTGAGTTTGCGAATTGACGGTTTATTAAACCAACTTTACCCCGTCTACTGTTTGGGCCGTTGCACACGCAAATAGATGACAGATAACCCACAAGCCAATCGTGACCTTCTCTTGTGAAGCCCAGACGTAAGAGAGAGAGAACAAAGGCTGAACCTGGTCTTAACTTCCAATGCTTCACCCCCCTGCCCACCCCCCTCCATGCACATCCGCCAACCACCAGGATGCCCGCATCAGAACATTCCAGGCATTCCCGTGATTGGCAGATAGCAGGTTGATTGACATGTCGGACCCCGCGAACACCGGGTACTGGTCAGTACAACACAACCACCTCCTAGCCTAACACATAACACACAGCTGTCTGTGCGGGTCGCTACACAGCCCCTCCACCACAAAGTCCCTCGTCCCCGAGGGAACAAACAAAGTCTCTGAAGCGACCCGGAGGTCTCCTTTGCCTGCGTGGCCGTGATGGTCGCAGAGTGCCCTCTGGGAACCAGGGATGAAGGCAGGGTATGGGGGACAAGGAAGCGGGAACGGGTAATACAGTCCGTGGCTCTGGGGAACCACGCGGTGACACAGGGGGGAGACAGGGGGAGTGGGCTGTCTGGAGCCTTGTCGCTGCGCACCTGAGGGTGGGTGCCTGGAGAATGTCATTGCCAGAGGGGAATTGTGGGGGTTCCTGGGGTTTGGGGAGAAGAGGCCCTCTGTATGGGGCTAACCTGTCCGGTGCAGTGCCACCTTTCTCCCCCTGGAGGAAGCTGCACCCGGTACACAACCTCCCTACCCTCTCCAGGACACTGCAGGTGCCACCCAGTGACTGTCCAACTTGGGGCATCTGCCTTTTTTCCTTAGGGGCTGTAGACCCAGACCAGCTCCCCCGCCACAAAGTGCCTTCCCCGGTGTGCACGTCATAGTTCCTTTTCTGCTCACACCTGCATTCACCAGCTGCTCTCTGGCGAAGGTGTGGGCTGTCTCCAGGCGGTCCTGGAGTCTCCGGCGATACTCTGGCCCCGGAGGAACATGAGGGCTATCCAGGGGCCGACCAAACGCCATCTCCGCAGGGTGCGGATCTCTCTCCCCAGCATGAGGAGGCAGGCGTGCAGGAGGTGGAGTCTGGACAGCGGAGCGGCATGCCATGAGGACCATAGGCAGGTGCTTGTCCCAGTCACGCTGGTGTTTGGAAGAGACGATGGCCAGCTGCTGTCCAAGCGTTTTGTTGAAGCGCTCCACAAGGCCATCATCTTGAGGATGGAGAGGAGTAGTGCGGGTCTTGTGCATACCCAGCCTCTCACACATGGTGGCGAACACACGGGACTCAAAGTTTCTGCCTTGGTCGCTGTGGATGGACTCTGCAGCTCCAAACCTGCTGAACATCCCCGCTGTCAGGCGTGCGACGATGTCTCTCCTCCTGGTCAGGCAGAGCATAGGCCTCGGGCCATTTTGTGAAATAGTCCATGGCCGTGAGCACCCAGCGGTTTCCACTGTCTGTGGTGGGGAACGGCCCAACTACATCCACTCCCACCTCTCCATGGAGCCCCACTGGAACTGTTGGAGCTGAGCATGAGAGCGGCGGCGGGGCCCTTTCTCGCTGTGCAGTTGTCACAGCGGCGACAAAAGTCCTCCACATCCCTCTTATGCTGCCCCAGTAGAAGCCCTGACGGAGACGCGCAGTGTTTTGTGACAGTGCCGTCGCCACCCCCCATGTACTCACTGGCAACGTCCATGCTTTCTGGGAGCCCCCAACTGCCTGGCCACCCCCCTCTCGCTCTCCGTAGCTGACCCTATCTTCATGCCCGCGCCCTGTAGCACGCCATCAGCCAGCCGCAGTTCTCTCAAACTTCGACACAACCCTTTGGTCGCGAGTGAGAGCGCTGTCACCTCTTCCCATGGTGCCTCACCTGCGCCTCTACCCACTGTAGCACTGGCTGTAGGTCTGTGTCCCGTCCCTGCTGCTGCCGCCATTCAGCCACGTCGCGCGTCTGCAGCTCACAGCAGACAGGCCCGCTCGCCCGACACACTGTGGCACAGACACCCTCCTCTGCCCGCAGCTCTCTCTCCCGTCCCTCTCTCCGTTCACAGTGGCGCAGCCGTCTGCAGTACAGGGCCGACGGGACATGGCGTCGGCGTTGGATGGCGTGCCCGCCCTGTGCACCACCGTGAAGTCATACGGCTGAAGCTCCTCAACCAGCGTGCCACCTGCCCCTCTGGCCTCTGAAAGACATGAGCCACTGGAGAGCAGAGTGGTCAGTCCTTACAGTAAAGGGCAGACCACCCAGGTAGTACTTAAGTGTTTGACGGAAGCCACAACAGCCAAGAGCTCCCGCGCGGTGACACAGTAGCGCGCCATGTTTGTCAAATGTTTTTGCTGAAGTACGCCACCACTCTCTCCCCTCTGGCCCCACCTGGGCCAGCACCCCACCCATGCCCACGTCTGTGTCCAGGATAAAGGGCAAGGTGAGGTCAGGGGGGGCGAGCACGGGGGCCTCGATCAGTGCACGTTTGAGGTGTTGAACGCCTCCTCACACTCCACTGTCCAAGTGAAAGCCTTTCCTTCGGCAGCAGGCGGTTCAGTGGAGCACAACGCTTGAGAAGCCCCGTACAAACTCCTGTAGTACGAGCCAGGCCCAGAAGCTCTTCACTGACGCTCGGTGGTGGGTGGCCAGTACTCTTACAGCCCTACCTTTCCTACACATCGTGCTATCCCCTCCTTCCCCACTCGGTGGCCCAAGAAGGACACCTCTCTCCTCATGAAGTGGCACTTCTCGGGTGGAGCTTCAGACCATGCGGCAGCCACCCTCTCAGCACACGCCGTAGCGCCCCCAGGGCTGACTGGAAGAGCTGCCATGGCCAGGATGTCATCGAGGTATACCAGACACTGCTGTCGGGGGATGCCATCCAGCACCCTGTCCATCAAACGCTCAAAAGTAGCTGGAGCGTTGCACAGGCAAAGCACAGGACCTTGAACTGCCAGTGTCCTCTGTTAGTGGAGAACGCAGTTTTGGCTCTGGCCTCTGGGGAGAGGGGCACCTGCCAGTAGCCACTGCGGAGGTCTAGTGAGGAGAACCAGGAGGACCCCTAACCAGGTCCAGCGACTCATCAATACGTGTATGGGGTATGAGTCCTTCCTGGTTACCTCATTACGCGCCTGTAGTCCGCACAGAACCTCAGCTTGCCCCCTTCTTCGGAACCATGACGACTGGCGCCGCCCAGGGGCTGTCTGAGGGCGTCAATGAAGTCTGCCCTGCATCTCCAACACAGCCTTGTCTGCCGCCTCCTGGCGTGCCAGCGGATACGCGGGGACGCATCTTGATGGGTCGAGCATCACCTGTGTCGATCTCATGCTGCACCAGATGAGTCTGACCCACCTCTTCCTCACTAAACGCAAAGCGGTCTCTGAATTCAAACAGCAACTGCCACAACCGTTCTGCTGCTCGGGTCAAGACCAACACAGTTCCTCCCCCAATCTCCCTCACTGCAGACAGTGTCCTCCCTCTCCCATCTGGGTAGCTGCTGGGGGGTCGGCCGGGCGTCACAGAGGCTGTGTCATGGAGGTAGCTGGGGAATGTAACACACCGCCGTAGGTGACAGGGGACTGGGGAAAAGTCACACACAGCCGTGGGGAGGGGGCGCAGCCATGAGTCTCTGCTGCTTTAACTGTTGGAGTAAAGGGTTTGTTGGGTTGAGTGAATGTGACATTAGGGGGGCCATGGTGACTTCCGTCCTCCCTGGAAGCTCAGTGTTGCCCTATTTAGGTCTAACTGGCAGCCTGTGCTCCAAGAAAGTCCAACCCCAGGATACAAGGGTCCTGCACAGCCGCCACCCACACAGGATGACGCACATCCTGCCCCTACTGTCAGAGTCATTATTCCCTTCCCTTTCATGGTGCCAGCTCACCTGTGACTGTGCGGAGCTGCACAGTTGTAGCTCACACTGAGTCCAACCTGGCACAATATCTGCCTCACCAGGGTTACTGTGGACCCAGTGTCCACCAGGGCGGAGAGAGGCACCCCCTCCACAGTGACAGGGAATGACAAAAGTCCCCAACACAGGTCCGGCCACCACAACAACAGGCTCCATCCGCTTGCCCTGTCTGCTTCTGGGGGAAGTGGAGCCTTGCTTCCCGTCTGTGCCGGTGGGCTCCTCCTGAAGATGATGGTGTGGGATAGAAAGCCAGGGGTCCGCACTACCCGGTCTATGCGGACCCGAGCCGTTTCCCTGAGCTCTGGGGACATGGGCAATCTCGGCGCAGATGGCCTGGCTGGCCACAACCCCAGCAGACCCTGGACCAGGCGTGTGTTTCGTGCCGCCTGTAGCGACACAGCACGAATGAGTTTTGTCATTTCGGCCACCCAAGCAGGCTTTTCCGGCTCCGGCTGCTCTGCCCCCAGCTCGCACAGAGGGTGTGTCTCCCTGCACCCCACCAAAGCCCCAGCTGAAGCCCCAGCCCACACCAGTTCCCTCTCCAAAGCCATCTCCAAGGCTGTCTGCAATGACTCAGGATGAGCCAGCTGGGTCTGTATGCGCAGCTCCGTAGGAGAAGCGCCTGTATGAACTGGTCCGTGCTAGCCGCTCTGCACGGAGGGGGCATGTGAGCATATGCCCGCCGAGAGAGGCTCTCAATGTCATTAGCTAGCACCGTAGAGGCTCTCCAGGCTGCCTGCGTCTATTACTCAGTTCGGAGCGCAGTAGCCCGGGCTGTACACACTGTCCATAGCGCCTCCTCAGTGCTCCCACTAAAGCACCATAATCATGCCTGTCTCGGGCTAATCAATATCAAACAGGCCAGAGCTTCATCCGTGAGGCATAAAGCCAACTGCAGTGCCCTTTCTTCATCCGACCACCCCCTAAAATGAGCTAACAGTTCAAACTGAGCATGAAAAGCTTCCCAATCGCCTTACCGGAATACTTCGGGGTCTTAACAGATACGGACGCAGCGGGAACTGGGCGCCGCCATGTTGTTTACATCCTGAGCCCCAGATTCCTCGTCACGCCGCGTCGACGTCACCACTTCGGTCCGCCCACCAGAATCGCGCGAAATACAGTCGACGAAGCACTCATGCCCGCTTCAGCAGCCATCGCTCTAACGTCCTCCCTCAAGCGGCCTCTGCGCTCCGACGCCCTGGCGATCTCCTCAGACAGAACCCCGACGTCCATTCACACGCACCTCCTTGGCCATAATAGTCCCCTACCTCCACCTTACTTTCGGATTCCCTCGAAGCATTCAATCCCCGTTCTCACCTACGTAGCTAGCCACATAAGTCAGCTAGCTAGCTGGCTAACTTGTATCAACGTTTTTACTTCTGACACCAAGTAATGTGACCTGACTAGATCATAAATGAACAATTGTCCAGACAGAGGCTTGAGTTTGCGAATTGACGGTTTATTAAACAACTTTACCCCGTCTACTGTTTGGGCCGTAGCACACGCAAATAGATGACAGATAACCCACAAGCCAATCGTGACCTCTCTTGTGAAGCCCGACGTAAGAGGAGAGCGAAAGGCTGAACCTGGTCTTAACTCCATGCTTCACCCCCCTGCCCACCCCCTCCATGCCACTCCGCCAACCACCAGGATGCCCGGCATCAGAACATTCCAGGCATTCCCGTGATTGGCAGATAGCAGGTTGATTGACATGTCGGACCCGGAACACCGGGTACTGGTCAGTACACAACCACCTCCTAGCCTAACACATAACACACAGCTGTCTGTGCGGTCGCTACAAATATACATCTAGTGCTTCTACACCTGCATTGCTTGCTGTTAGGGGTTTTAGGCTGCGTTTCTGTACAACACTTTGTGACATCAGCTGATGTAAGAGGGGCTTTATACATACTTTTATTGATATTAAGTCATCGGGACGAATGGATTCGGTTCTCTGTTGAGTTTTGTCAGTTGTCATAATGAGCCCTCCAGCCAGCTTGTGGCTAGAAACTTCAGCAATAATTTTAAACTAGTCTGCCGAAATTGGGATTTGGGAGTGTTCAGGGTCATTCCGTTTTTATCGGACTACAAAAGCAATACATGTGATTTTTAGCTGTCATTTTGGCCAGATTAGCAACACTATCTAGCTACTCGTCGCTTACTTTTACTATGTCACATTTTTTTGGTTAAATAACTACGTTAACCTATCACAAGACGGCAACTCCGTATGCATCCGCTTTTCAGAGATACAACARCATTGCACTGGATTCACACCGGTTAGTCGTTACTTTAGCCAGCCTACATGTCAAGGTGACATCCATATTCTAAATGGTTATTTCTAAATTGTTCCCACTTTTATAAGTGTTAACTAGCGCCATGCTGCTGCTGTTAGCATAATYTACCTAGCTGGGAAGGGCTCATCAGGACGACTCGACTGTCTGAACCGAATTACATTCGTCTCCACTCGACTCCCAGTTTCAACTGCGCAACCCTACGTCATCAATTTCGGCACCAGGCGTTTCCATATAGCCTATCCCAATGAAAATTCGCAACTTTAGCTAGCTATGTATATCATTTGTTTATACATTTAGTATTTCATTTAGCTAAACATTATTGCTTGCACCAGGACCATGAAAGGGGAACGTCTCACGTGCTTACAATGACCACACGAATGCATTTTAAATAGCCATGTGGTTCTTTAGCAACTAAGCTAGTTAACGTTACTCACATAGCCGCTAACGTTAGTTGTGTTTCAGCATCATTCAAAGGGCTATTACTCGTGCAAACATCGCCACTAGTTTGTGATGGACTTTACAGAGGAAGGAGAAATGGAGACAAGCGATAAAGAACAAGGTAAGTAATGTATGAAGGTTTTTTCAAGACTTAACGAACTATTTCCGGGGTGTGAAGTGACTTGACCAGCTGGCTGGGATCATTGAGTTGTGAATTTTGGATACGAGTTAAAGCAACCGTTTTGTATGTAGCTCAATTAGGCATGTTTATKTTTGTTCACTGTAAATTAGCTTGAAATGCAGTAAGGTTTTGCCTGTCACTCTGTCATTTCCCCTTGTCTGTCTCTTCTGTGGACTGTGTTTGTTTTACTCGTTGGTTCTGTCTGACTGGTCATCTGTCTAGTTGTGGTTGTCAGTATGTCTGTCTATATGGCTGTCTATCTGTGTTGTCGATACATATGTCTGTCTGGTTGGTCGTCTGTTTGATTTCTTAGACATCTGTCTGACTGGTTTGCTGTCTGTCTGACCGTCTGTTTGTGTCTGACTGACTGGTTGGTCATCTGTCTGTATGTCTGTCCTTTGGTTACAGCCTGGGGTAGGGAGGACCTGATAACGCTCCTGCATGGTATCAAAGAAAACATTCCCAAAGGTGACATGAGTATTTACACTAAAGGGGAGAGGACACTGGAGTGGGACAAGGTGGCTTTTGGTCCCTACTCTCCACAGATGTGTCATCAGAAGTGGAAGGACCTATCAAAAAAGGTGGGTGACTTCTGGCCTAGAAACCCTAGCCTGGTCCCAGATCTGTTTGCACTGTATCGCTGAGTTGGCTATACAGCACTAACATATCTGGGACCAGGATAGGCAATTTCTCCTGAGACAGACAGTGTTTCATCTGAGTTGGCTCGCTTGCTATCCATTAAGTAAATTAGTTAGGCTACTCTTGCATGTTTGTTCTTGGTTCTCATGGAATATGAAATGCCAGTCAAAATATTCATACATTGGTTCACATGAACTTAGTACAGAGATATACAAAGTAATGTCTATCATTTACATTTTAGTCATTTAGCAGACACTCTTATCCAGAGTGCGGACATTTTCGTACTGGTCCCTCGTGGAAATCGAACCCGCAATCCCGACGTTGCAAGCACCATGCTCTACCAACTGAGCCACATGGGATACTATCAAAACATACTATCTCTGTGTTTCTCTCTAAGGTGCGCAAGATTCGTTCTCTATCAGAGCTGGTCACTGAAGCTGAGGTTGCCTGTGAAAACCCTTTCCAGGGCAAGAACTGGAAGGTAAGTGAGAACTCTGTCTAACTCCTGTAAATGTCCCTTTTAAACCTATAGAATGCTGCTTAAAGTAATAGAGTAGAACAGGGATCTCCAACCTTTCCTAGCACGAGAGCTACTTWAAAAAAAAWTTAAACATAGCAAGCTACTAATTATTCTCTAGCTTTCAAATAGGGACATTCTTCTCTTCTCCACTGCAACTCTTCCCTGTCCTTAGTGTTCCAAGAGAAAGTAGTGCACTATGTTTTCTGTCAATATACAGTACCAGTCAAAAGTTTGGACACCTACTCATTCAAGGGATTTTCTTTATTTGTACTATTTTCTGCATTGTACAATACGTGAAGACATCAAAACGTTGAAATAACTCATATGGAATCATGTAGTAACCAAAAATCTGTTAAACAAATAAAAATGTATTTATATTTTAGATTCTTCAAAGTAGCCACTCTTTGCCTTGATGACAGCTTTGCAAACGCTTGGCATTCTCTCAACCAGTGTCACCAGGAAAGCACCATCACACCTCCTCCATGCTTCTCAGTGGGAACCACACATGCAGAGATCATCCGTTCACCCACACCGCGTCTCACAAAGAGATGGCGGTTCGAACCAAAAATCTCAAATTTGTACTCATCAGACCAGAGGACAGATTTCCACCGGTCTAATGTCCATTTCTCGTGTTTCTTGGCCTAAGCAAGTCTCTTCTTCTTATTGGTGTCCTTTAGTAGTGGTTTCTTTGCAGCAATTCGGCAATGAAGGTCAGACTCACACAGTCTCCTCTGAACAGTTGATGTTGAGATGTCTGTCTAACTCTGAAGCATTTATTTGGGCTGCAATTTCTAAGGCTGGTAACTCTAATGAGCTTAACCTCTGCTGCAGAGGTAACTCTGGGTCTTCCTTTCCTGTGGCGGTCTTCATGAGAGACAGTTTCATCATAGAAGTTGATGTTTTTTGCGACTGCACTTGAAGAACATTTAAAAGTTCTTGGAATGCTCCAAATTGACAGACCTTCGTGCCTTGAAGTAATGGACTGTCGTTGTTCTTTGCTTATTTGAGATGTTCTTGCCATAATATGGACTTTGTCTTTTAGGGCTAGCTTCTGTATACCTTGTCACAACACAACTGATTGGCTCAAATGCATTAAGAAGGAAAGAAATTCCACAAATTAACATTTAACAAGGCACACCTGTTAATTGAAATGCATTCTAGGTGACTACCTAATGATTCTGGTTGAGAGAAGAGTGTGCAAAGCTGTCACCAACACTTTTTTTGGTTACTACATGATTCCATATGTGTTATTACATAGTTTTGATGTCTTTACTATTATTCTACAATGTAGAAAATAGTAAAAATAAAGAAAAACCCTTGAATGAGTAGGTGTCCAAACGTTTGACTGGTACTGTACCTGGTAAAATAATGGTTATTAAACCATTAAGGGAGGGTCGAGAAGAAAACAAACAAATTGAGATTTTCTTTAATTGTGCATCTAGTGAGTGAGGAATGTGCTGGACTAGCAATGATCCTGTGCTGCTGCTGCTCATTTCAATGCAAAATGTGCAAATAACAGATACAAATTATATACTTACTCACGATATACTTCTGCCAGGTTAGCCTACTTTGCAGTTAACATTGAATTTAGACGGTTTTGGGGAAAGTATTTCTGTCAACCGACGACGGTTATCACATCAACTGGCTACACTGAGTGATAGACAAACGCGCGCACTACACAGACGGGCAATATTGCTGGAAAGTATTTGGCAGATGTTGTGTTTTGGCTTTTTAAGCCTTTAGTGGCTAACCAGGGGTGGGATTTATTTTTCAAAACCTTTATTTATCTAGGCAAGTCAGTTAAGAACAAATTCTTATTTTCAATGACTGCAGATTTTTACCTTGTCAATGTTGCGTTGATTAAATGGTAGCTGGGAGCTTGCGGTGTCTGATACTTGTGAGATTTGTTTGACAGTTTGCAGGGGAGCGTGAAAAATTGCATGTGCTTCCAGAACTGTTTGGCGAGCTACTCATAGGTGGGCTGTGAGCTACTGGTAGCTCGTGATCTACCTGTTGGAGACCCTGGAGTAGACCTAGAAGCTTCCACCTGCTGTAGGCATTGAACATATCACCCTCCCTAGGAGAGGGGGTGACCTCGACAATTTATTGTTATAATGAGATGCTGCCTGGATCTTTAATTTAAAGACTCTTGCTCCCTTCSGTCTCAACGTAGACTTTGATCTGAAGCCATTCTTGTGATTATTGTGATTTTGCTATTCCTTGTAAATGTTTGTAGGCCTATGTATCCAAATTGTATCTATTATTGTATGCTATCCATTCATGTTTTTGTATGTTCTTATATCTGAGAATTAACCAATGATATCAGGCCACACCCGGCCATGATTAGACACTTTATAAACTAGTGACCCGCAGTGTTTGTCATTATACCCTGATGAAGACAGCTTGTCTGTCGAAACGTTGGTTATTAGTTTATTCAAATATTGCATCTGAGCTCCTAAAGTGTGCGGCTCTTCTTTTCTATAGTCAAGTGGCAAACTGGTAAAAAAAAATATTGTTCTTGTCCATTACTTGTTACAGTGCTGTTCCTGTTGGAAAAACAATATCCTATGTATAAATACAGTAATGTACAAGGGCAAAAAAAAACATGTTTTGAGCAAATAGTGTTTTTTTAGACACAAGCGCAAACTTCATGGAGTAGGCCATTCAATGAGTTGGTCTGATGGTTCCATCTGGTTTTCATCGACCTCCCCCATGCTTGAAGAACAATAGAGGAGCAATTGAGAAGGAAAGAGGAAAGGCCCACCGTCACACTTGTGCCATGTCAGAGATGTGCCTTTTGTAAACTGAATTGGGTGGTGAATTAGCTGAAAAGGAGACCGGAGTAGGACTTTAAGAGGATGTTTTACATATTGGAGAAATCTTCTCTGTTCTTTTGCAGATACACCCTGACTTCCCAAAGAGACCTGCCTCGTCAAGCAGCATCTTCATCAGAGAAAACTTTAAAAAGTTTGCGAAGCAGCAGCCTGAAATGACAACTTCTGAGCTCTTAAAGTTAATCAATGWGAAGTATAATGAGCTCCCAGAGCACGAGAAGGTGTGTCAGTGTCTGAAGTGCTTTTTATAGTCATAATGGCAATGATCTCCTATTTTCAAGTTGCTATAGCACAATTTATTTATCCTCGAATTCTTTGGTTTGAGTTAGACTAAGATACCTTTGTGACCTATACACTTGACTGACTGGTTGATTACTTCCTATTTCTGGTTTTTAGGCAACATATATTGCGAAATTCCAGAAGGAGAAGGAAATGTATGAGAAAAGCATGAAGAAGTTGAGGTAAGAATGTATTGAGCTGTCTGTTGCTCTCTTGATGTCATAGATACATGTTTGTTTGTTATTTGACTTTCTAAAGTCTCAACTGAACCAATGCTCCTCCAGGAAAGAGTACCCTGGGGGGAAGAAGGTACGGAGAGACTATTTAAAGAACATAAAAGGGCCCCTCACACCCCARGGGCTCTGGTACCGCCACGAGAGGAGGATATTCCTTCTAGCCAACCCAGATGTGAGTGTCATAGCTGTCAACCAATCTAATGTAATCTGTTCAAGGCTTATTTTTTTGTTGTTGAAATATTCTACAAGGATAGCTAGTGGAGGGGTGGGAGATGTTAATCAGCAAGGGCCGGTGTGTCTTCAGAGTTCAGCAATCTGCTTCTACTGTTATGGCATATTCTTTATATAGAGGAATGACTGATTATCCTGACCTCCCACTGACTGTTCCAATTCACAATTAATTTAACTGTAATTTATACAGGTTAGTCTTGCTGATGAATCTACATTGCATGAGAAACACATGAACTGCAGGTGATATAGCATCATGTCTCTCTCCACAGGCCAAAGGAGGCTGTATCAAGCAGAGTATTGTGCAGAAGAAGCGCTGGTCCGAGCTACCTGACGAGGAGAAACTCAAGTGGATCAATCTCTCTCTGGAGCAGCAGACACAGTATGAGGAGGTGGGTGTTTTGCTGATGTCTTTATTGCCTAGAATACAAGATTTTACTGAGTTACAGTTCATATAAGGAAGTCAGTCTATTGAAATCAATTCATTAGGCCCTAATCTATAGATTTCACGACTGGGCAGGGGCGCAGCCATAGGTGGTCCTGGGAGGGCATAGGCCCACCAATTTGGGAGCCAGGCCCACCCAATCAGAATGAGTTTCTCCCCACATAAGGACTTTATTACAGACAGAAATGCTCCTCAGTTTCATTAGCTGTCCGGGTGGCTGGTCATAGACGATCCCGCAGGTGAAGAAGCCGGAAGTGGAGGTCCTGGGCTGGCCTGGTTACATGTGGTCTGCAGTTCTGAGGCTGGTTGGACGTATTGCCAAAATCTCTAAAAACAAAGTTGGAAGTGGCTTATAGTAAAGAAATTAACATTACATTTTCTGGCAACAGCTCTAGTGGACATTCCTGCAGTCGGCATGCCAATTGTACGCTCCCTCAAAACTTGAGAAATATGTGGCGTTGTGTGACAACTGCACACGTGGCCTTCCATTGTTCCCAGCACAAGGTGCACCTGTGTAATGATCATCCTCTTTAATCCGCTTCTTGAAGTGGATTTACTTGGCGAAGGAGAAATGCTCACTAGCTGGGATGTAAACWAATTTGTGCACAGTTTGAGAAAAAATAAGCTTTTTGTACATACAGAACATTTCTGGGGTCTTTTTAATTCTGCTCATGATACATGGGACCAACACTTTACATGTTGCGTTTATATTTTTGTTCAGTATATTGTTAGACTCTGGGTTAAACTTGGAACATTGTTATACCATAGACATGATACATCAGGAGTAATACTATAGTATGTGAGGAGTGATGGAGACTGGTTTTTACATCAGAAGTTAATGGTTATCTGTAGGAGCCCAGATGGCTTTGGAATGTGCTGGGTAGAGGGGAGGCAGTCACGGGAGTGCTGTAGGGGATACGGGTGGAGAGCTTTAGATTAGGCATCAAGGGGATTGAGGTCAGGTCACCTTAAGGGAGGAGGAGCGGTTTATTACCCCGTCACTTCGTCTTCCTGTCGAACCATAAAAGATGTAAGGATTGGAGAGAAGGAGGAGTGCAGCTAAATTGGAGTATATATACTTGTGTTGGTGGAAACATGTTTTGTCTAATGCAGCTGTATTGATCCTCTGGGAAGAGTGAACTTGGTTAAGCTTTCATAGTGTCTGTTGAGGTTTTTACTCTGAGAATTAGAAGCTAACAATATGTTCACTATCACAATGTTCCACAATGCAAAGTTCCAGGACACATTTATGTTTTAGGTTGTTGATTTTGCATCACATGAATCGCTCAACCATGAACAACTCTCATGTTGCAGGAGGAGATGGAGGAGCAGCCAGAGAATAACGGGAGTCGGAGGGCCAAGCATAAGCCACTTCTGCGCAAGTGTGAGAGACTGTTGAAGGACTTGGCAGACGGCAAGCCTGACAAACCCCCATCGTAAGTCACTGGGCCTGCCTTTACCATAAAGGGCTACCTTTGCCAAAGTAGTAACTGTTGCATGAGTAAACAGAAAGATAGTCGCACACTCTAAATATGCACCCAATAATTGAARGGGTAAACAACGTTTCGGCACATAGTGCCTTCTTCAGGCTTGAACGTTGGTGTTAAACCATACAATTATTATGAGCATATTTACAGTATTTTTATTTATTTTTACTCAAGTATACTGTTCCGTAAGTCAGCAGCTCTCCAACATTATTGGGTCCACTCATGCCTTTTACAGAACTATTGCATGAGTGGCAATTCATTTTCCAATATAGATACGTTTTCAATATGCAGTGCATTCAGAAAGTATTCAGACCCCTTGACTTTTTCCACATTTTGTTACGTTACTGCCTTTTTATAAAATGTCTACTTTTTTCCCCCTTATCAATCTACACAATACCCCATAATGACTAAGTGAAAACAGGGTTTTAGAAATTTTGGCAAATTTATAAAAAATAAACAAATACCTTTATTTACATAAGTATTTAGACCCTTTTGATATTAGACTCTAAATTAAGTTCAGGGGCATCCTCTTTCCATTGATCCTCCTTGAGATGTTTCTACAACTTGATTGGAGTCCACCTGTGGTAAATTCAATTGATTGGACATGATTTGGGAAGGCACATGCCTGTCTGTATAAGGTCACACAATTGACAGTGTATGTCAGGGCAAAAACCAAGCCATGAGGTCGAAGGAATTGTCCGTAGAGCTCCGAGACAGGATTGTTTCGACGCTCAGATCTTGGTAAGGTAACCATAACATTTTTGCAGCATTGAAGGTCCCCAAGAACACAGTGGCCTCCATCATTCTTAAATGGATGAAGTTTGGAACCACCAAGACTCTTCRTAGAGCTGGCTGAATCATCGGGGGAGAACTGAGAAATCGGGAGAGAAGGGCCTTGGTCAGGGAGGTGACCAAGAACCCGATGGTCACTCTTACCGAGCTCTAGAGTACCTCTATGGAGATGGGAGAACCTTCCAGAAGGACAACCATCTCTGCAGCACTCCGCCATCAGGCCTTTATGGTAGAGTGGCTAGACGGAAGGCACATGACWGCCCGCTTGGAGTTTGCCAAACAACACCTTAAGGACTCCGACCATGAGAAACAAGATTCTTTGGTCTGATGAAACCAAGATTGAACTCTTTGMCCTGAATGCCAAGTGTCACATCTGGAGGAAACCTGGCACCATCCCTACGGTGAAGCATGGTGGTGGCAGCATCATGCTTTGGGGATGTTTTTCAGCTGTAGGGACTGGGAGACTACTCAGGATTGAGGGAAAGATGAACAGAGAACATCAGTCTCAACGTCAACAGTGAAGAGGCGACTCCGGGATGCTGYCCTTATGGCTTTTTCTTTGCAACTCTGCCCAGTAGGCCAGCATCCCGGAGTCGCCTCTTCACTGTTGACGTTGAGAGTGGTGTTTTGCAGGTACAATTTAATGAAGTWTCCAGTTAAAGACTTGTGAGGCGTCTTTCTCAAACTAGACACTCTAGTATACTTGTCCTCTTGCTCAGTTGTGCACCGGGGCCTCCCACTCCTCTTTCTATTCTGGTTAGAGCCAGTTTGCGCTGTTCTATGAAGGGAGTAGTACACAGCYTTGTACGAGAMCTTTCTTGGCAATTTCTTGCATGGAATAGCCTTCATTTCTCAGAAAAATAATAGACWGACGAGTTTCAGAAGAATGTTCTTTGTTTCTGGCCATTTTGAGTCTGTAACGCTCCAGATACTCAACTAGTCTAAAGAAGGCCAGTTTTATTGCTMCTTTAATCAGACCAACAGTTTTCAGCTGTGCATACATAATTGCAAAAGGGTTTTSTAATMATCAATTAGCCTTTTAAAATCAGAAACTTTGATTAGCTAACACAACGTACTGTTGGAACACAGGAGTGATGGTGGCTAATAATGGGCGCCTGTACGCCTATGTAGATATTCCATTCAAAATCTGACGTTTCCAGCTAACATAGGCATTTACAACATTAACAATGTCTACAGTGTATTTCTGATCAATTTGATGTTATTTTAATGGACCAAAAAATGTGCTTTTCTATCAAAATCAAGGAAATTTCTAAATGACCCCAAACTTTTGAACGGTAGTGTATGTAAATGTAATATTTCAGATTAGTATTTTTTTTATAAAGTTGACAAAATGTTAAACAGTCTATTGTTTGTAGATTGGGGGGGGGTTAATACATTTTAGAATAAGGCTGTAATGTTACCAAATCAGGAAAAGTTCAAGGGGTCTGAATACTTTCTGAATGCACTGTAAATGGCCATGTCATATTTACAGTGATGGAGTTTGTGGTCATACCTGCTTTTTTAAGGTTGAGTTAACCATGTGTTTGTGGTTTAGGAAGGGTTACAACCTTTTCTGTAAGGAACAGAAAGCCACCATACTGGGAGAGGGAGACCCTAACAACCAGTATTTTGTGATTTGCTCCCAGCGCTGGAAAACAATGACAACGCGTAAAAAGGAAGCCTACGAGAGACGCTGTGACAAGGTTAATTGGAGATCATGCATGCTCCTTTCAACTCTTTTTGGTATTTCGTATGTATTTTCATGTTTGGGGGCAAGTCTGTTGAAGCTGCTCTTTTAATCTCTTATTGTGAAGACAGACATGAAATGTCTGACCTCCAATTAAACTTTCTGTGTACATTTCTTTTTTCATCAACGTGAACCAATTTGTGTAAGTTTTCTCTTAATTTCAAAAACTGTCTACTTGTGTGAACACATTATTTACAGAAACATGTGTAATGACTGATTAGCATGTTAGGTGAACACTTAAACTGATTATACACTAGTAATTTTGAGGCAATATTTCTGAGAAATGTTGCTGGTAACAGAGTGGAGTATGAGATACTGGTGCAATAATGAGCAATATGGACATGAATAATATATATACACTACCGGTCAAAAGTTTTAGAACACTGACTCATTCAAGGGTTTTCTCTTCTTTTTACTATTTTCTACATTGTAGAATAATAGTGACGACAAACTCTGAAATAACAAATGGAATCGTGTAAAGTCGTCGCCAAATGTTTTGAGAATGAAACCAATATTAATTTCCACAAAGTTTACAGCTTCAGTGTCTTTAGATATTTTTGTCAGATGTTACTATGGAATACTGAAGTTTAAGTACAAGCATTTCATAAGTGTCAAAGGCTTTTGTTGACAATTACATGAAGTTGATGCAAAGAGTCAATATTTGCAATGTTGACCCTTCTTTTTCAAGACCTCTGCAATCCGCCCTGGCATGCTGACAATTAACTTGTGGGCCACATCCTGACTGATGGCAGCCCATTCTTGCATAATCAATGCTTGGAGTTTGTCAGAATTTGTGGGTTTTTCTTTGTCCACCCGCCTCTTGAGGATTGACCACAAGTTCTCAATGGGATTAAGGTCTGGGGAGTTTCCTGGCCATGGACCCAAAATATTGATGTTTTGTTCCCCGAGCCACTTAGTTATCACTTTTGCCTTATGGCAAGGTGCTGCATCATGCTGGAAAAGGCATTGTTCATCACCAAACTGTTCCTGGATGGTTGGGAAAAGTTGCTCTCGGAGGATGTGTTGGTACCATTCTTTATTCATGGCTGTGTTCTTAGGCAAAATTGTGCGTGAGCCCACTCCCTTGGCTGAGAAGCAACCCCACACATGAATGGTGTCAGGATGCTTTACTGTTGGCATGACACAGGATTGATGGTAGCGCTCACCTTGTCTTCTCCAGACAAGCTTTTTTCCGGATGRCCCAAACAATCGYAAAGGGGATTCATKAGAGAAAATMACTTTACKCCAGTCCTCAGCAGTCCAATCCCTGTACCTTTTGCAGAATATCAGTCTGTCCCTGATGTTTTTCCTGGAGAGAAGTGGCTTCTTTGCTGCCCTTCTTGACACCAGGCCATTATCCAAAAGTCTTCGCCTCACTGTGCGTGCAGATGCACTCACACCTGCCTGCTGCCATTCCTGAGCAAGCTCTGTACTGGTGGTGCCCCGAACCCGCAGCTGAATCAACTTTAGGAGACGGTCCTGGCGCTTGCTGGACTTTCTTGGGCACCCTGAAGCCTTCTTCACACAATTGAACCGCTCTCCTTGAAGTTCTTGATGATCCGATAAATGGTTGATTTAGGTGCAATCTTACTGGCAGCAATATCCTTGCCTGTGAAGCCCTTTTTGTGCAAAGCAATGATGACGGCATGTGTTTCCTTGCAGGTAACCATGGATGACAGAGGAAGAACAATGATTCCAAGCACCACCCTCCTTTTGAAGCTTCCAGTCTGTTATTCGAACTCAATCAACGAGAGTGATCTCCAGCCTTGTCCTCTTCAACACTCACACCTGTGTTAACGAGAGAATCACTGACATGATTTCAGCTAGTCCATTTGTGGCAGGGCTGAAATGCAGTGGAAATGTTTTTTTTTWAATTAATTGCAAGTCATCTGATCACACTTCATAACATTCTGGAGTATATGCAAATTGCATTATACAAACTGAGGCAGCAGACTTTGAAAATTAATATTTGTGTCATTCTCAAAATGTCATTCTCTTTTGGCCACAATTGTATTTAAGGTCCCACAGTTGACAGTGCATGTCAGAGCAAAAACAAAGCAATGAGGCCGAAGGAATTGTCCGTAGAGACAGGATTGTGTCGAGGCACCGATCTGTGGAAGGGTACCAAAACATTTKTGCAGCATTGAAGGTCCCCAAGAACACAGTGGCCTCCTTTGTTCTTAAATGGATGAAGTTTGAAACCACCAAGACTCTTCCTAGAGCTGGCTGCCCGGCCAAACTGAGCAATTGAGGGAGAACGGCCTTGGTCAGGGAGGTGACCAAGAACTTGATGGTCACTCTGACTGAGCTCCAGAGTTCCTCTGTGGAGATGGGAGAACCTTCCGGAAGGACAACCATCTCTGCAGCACTCCGCCACTCAGGCCTTTATGGTAGAGTGGCCAGATGGAAACCTCTCCTCAGTAAAAGTCACGACAGCCCGCTTGGAGTTTACCAAAAGGCACCTAAAGGACTCTCAGACCATGAGAAACAAGATTCTCTGGTCTGATGAACCCAAGATTGAACTCTTTGGCCTGAATGCCAAGCGTCACGTTTGGAGGAAACCTGGCACCATCTCTATGATGAAGCATGGTGGTGGCAGTATCATGCCGGAGGGGATATTTTTCTGCAGCAAGGATTGGGGTACTAGTCAGGATCGAGGGAATAATGAACAGAGCAAAGTACAGAGCGATAATGCATGTACAATTTACCTCAACATGTACCCCCGCACATTGACTTGGTACCAGTACCCTCTGTATATAGCCTCGTTATTTTATACTTTRGTTTATTTAGTTAATCTTTTCTTAACTATTTCTTGAACTGCATTTTTGGTTATGGGCTTGTAAGTAAGCATTTCACGGTCAGGTCTACACCTGTTGTATTCGGCGCATGTGACAGAAAATTTGATTTGATCCTTAATGAAACCTCCAGAGCTCTCAGGACCTCAGTCTGGGGTGAAGGTTCACCTTCCAACAGGACAACGACCCTAAGCACACAGCCAAGACAACACAGGAGTGACTTCGGGACAAAATAGCTGTGCACCGACTCTTCCCATCCAACCTGACAGAGCTTGAGAGGATCTGCAGAGAAGAATGGGAGAAACTCCCCAAATAGAGGCGTGCCAAGCTTGTAGCGTAATACTCAAGAAGACTTGCGGCTGTAATCGCTGCCAAAGGTGCTTCAGCTTCAGTTTTATTTATTTTTTATTAAACATTTGCAAAAAAAAATGTCAATGTTTTGTCATTATGGGGTATCGTGTTTAGATCTATGAGGGGGGGGACTTTTTTCCCATACATATTAAAATAATGTTTTAACGTTTAAAAAAAGTCAAGGGTTCTAAATACTTTCCGAATGCACTGTGTGTATTAACGTATCATGAATATTGTAGTGCGGAATCATTTGAGATGTGAATGGCCAACATTTCACTCCAAAACAGGAGTTGATTTTCTCTCACTTGAGCTCAAACGTCTGCTATGTTTTCCAAAATATTTTAATGGGAGATTGAGCACATTGCCAATTTCTACGCTCTGGTTTGAGGATTCCTTAACATTGCTCAGCAATATTGGCCCCAAAAATGACCATTTGTATCGTGGACATTAGTCCTAATGCAGTCAGGAACATGACGTGTGTGTGTTTGTCCAATCAGACTGTGACAGATAAGGAGCAGCAGCGCATTCTGTTGGGGAAAAGGAAAAGTACYTTTCAAGGCGAGCCCAAGAAACCATCTGAGTGAGTATCCCTGGCTGTGGCCCAACTGATCTCTTCATCAGTTATCTGAGTTTGTGAAAGTACTTCTGAAAGAATTACTTCTAATAGTTTTGTGCTGTGCAGATGTATCAGCTAAGAGGAAATTATATGCCTTTCGAAACATATCCAGTCATTATTTCCCCCCATTCCCCAGTGACAGCATTGAGTGTGACCCCAACTTCTAGCTTTGAAAACCTTTCTCCACTTCACTGAACAGGTGGGGTCACACAGTATTTTACAGCGAGAAGATGGCAGAGCTGAGAGCCAAGTCGAGCCACCTCAGCTCCAGGAAGTGCATGGCCAGGGTCAGCCCACTGTGGAGGAAGCTGGCCCAGAAGGAAAAGGAGCACTACCAGAGAATAGCCCAGGAGAGGGCTAGGGAGTACCAAGTAGAGCTACGCAGCTGGTTTAATGTAAAGTCCATTCACTCTCTGGTTGTTTCCCACTTGGCACCCTATTCCCTAATCCCTATACAGTGTACTACTTTTGACCAGAGCCCGTAGAGCTCTGGTCAGAAGTAGTGCACTTAGGAATAGGATGCCATTTGGGACAAACCCTCTTTTAGATTAAATATGACCACTGTTGTGAGTTGAGGTCTATCTGTAAAGTTTTTACTGTTAACTGGTGGTCTTACTATTTAACATTTTTCAGACCATGTCCCCAAAGGAACAGGCAAAGTACTTGGATCAAAACCCAAATGTAAGTAGAGATAAAACCGAGAGGAAATTGAGGTGTGTYTGTACAAAGGCCCTATAAAATGTTAGATTTTATTTTTTCGGATTCTGTTTAGTTTTTCCCAAATTCCCCTTTCTCCATTTAGTTTTTTCAGGTTTCCATTTACCCCAGTTTTTTCAGTTTTTCCCTCTCAAAAGCACACCTTTTTTTTTTTTTGAAAAAAAAATGAATTTGATGTTGTAAGTCCACAACAGTTCTTAAACCACATCAGGTGACCACTTTTTAGGTCTAGAAGGAATTTAGATGTTGAGTGTAGTTAGTTAGTTAATTTATTTATTTAAAAAATATATTTATTTTTTACCCCCTTTTTCTCCTCAATTTCGTGGTATCCYATTGTTAGTAGTTACTGTCTTGTCGCCACAACTCCCGTACGGACTCAGGAGAGGCGAAGGTCGAGAGCCATGCGTCCTCCGAAACAACCCAACCAAGCCGCACTGCTTTTTAACACAGCGCGCATCCAACCCGGAAGCCAGCCGCACCAATGTGTCGGAGGAAACACCGTACACCTAGCGACCTGGTCAGCGTGCACTGCACCCGGCCRGCCACAGGAGTCGCTAGTGTGSYYMYWYWCAAGGATATCCCTGCCGGCCAAATCCTCGCTAAACCGGACGACGCTAGGCCAATTGTGCGACAGAGCCTGGGCTCAAACCCAGAGTCTCTGGTGGCACAGCCTTAGACCACTGCGCCWCCCGGGAGGCCCTTAGCTAGTTAACCTTTAATTCCAGTGCGGACCTAGCAAGAGGCTGTTGTTTAGCTGTGTTTTTGTAGCACACGTGATGGTAGAGTTTGCGAAACAAATACCCTCTTGATTGATGCAAATAATCATGATATCATTCTGCCAGGTAAGCATAGGCTACTTTGTAGTTAACGTTTTAATTTCTTTTTTTCATTAGCATCATCACTAACGGCTACACAAAGTGGTAGACGCACGCACCAGTCATACACAGACGTGGAATTATTTTTGCCGCTTCAGAAAGTTGCAGGAAATACGAATCACTGATGCATTCTGTTCATGTCTTATAATAAACTTTGGGAAGTTTAATTAATTTTCAATACATTTAGTTGATTCCCTAGTTCAGTACATTTTGGAATATTCTTGAATTCTGTTTTACTGTCTGGATTCCGTGATTCCTTGCGATTTTCCGGCACCAAGGATTTTATACTGGCCGTGTGTGTGTGTCTGTCTGGTTGCGATTGGCGTGAGTTATCTTTAGCGTTGATCTTGTATCTGTTCTTCAGAAATTGAAAATCCTCGACAACCCAAAGCAGGGAAGGATGGCAAAGAAGGGCAGGATGGCAAAGAAGGGCAGAACATCAGTAAGTTAACACACCACACGTTATCACCTCCACAACACCACACCGTGACGGCAAAAGACATGTACTGATACAGTGCCTTCAGAAACTATTCACTCCCCTTGACTTTTTCCACATTTTGTTGTGTTACATCCCAAATTTAAAACATATTAAATGTACTTTTTGTCACTGGCCTGCACACTATGCCCCATAATGTCAAAGTGGAATCACGTTTTTCAAAATTCATAAAAAATGAAAAGCTGAAATGTCTTGCATGGTATTCAACTCCTTTTGTTATGGCAAGCCTAAATAAGTTTAGGAGTAAAAATGCAAAAAGGTGGTGGGTACCTAGTCAGTTGTACAACTGAATTCATTCAACTGAAATGTGTCTTCCGCATTTAACCCAACCCCTCTGAATCGGAGAGGTGCGGGGGGGCTGCCTTAATCGACCTCCACGCCCGGGGAACATTGGGTTAACTGCCTTGCTCGGGGGCAGAATGATAGGTTTTTTCCTTGTCAGCTTGGGGATTCAATCCAGCAACCTTTCGGTTACTGCCTTCGGAAAATATTCAGACCCCTTTATCCATATTTTGTTACGTTACAGCCTTATTCTAAAATGGATTAAATATTMTTTTTTTCTCATCAATCTACACATAATAGCCCATAATGTCAAAGTGAAAACAGGTTTTTAGTAATGTTTGCAAAAAAAACAACTTATTTACATACACTATTGTTCAAATTACACAAAAAAAAAAACATCAAATTGACTCTGAGGTCATTAAAGTTCCCATGGCACTTATCGTAAGAGATGGGGTGTTAACCCCGGTGTCCTGGGTAAATTCCCAATCTGGCCCTCAAATCATCATGGTCACCTAATAATCCCCAGTTTACAATTGGCTCATTCATCCCCCTCCTCTCCCCTGTAACTATTCCCCAGGTCGTTGCTGTAAATGAGAACGTGTTCAGTCAATTTACCTGGTAAAATAACGAATAAATAAATATTTTTTTAAAAGTTTGGCGTCACTTAGAAAGAAAAGCAAAAAKAATGTGTCCATTAAAATAACATCAAATTGATCAGAAGTACAGTGTAGACATTGTTAATGTTGTAAATGACTATTGTAGCTGGAAACGGCGTCATACCCAAGAAGACTCGAGGCTGTAATCCCCGAAGGTGCTTTAAAAAAGTACGGAGTAAAAGGTCTGAATACTTATGTAAATGTGATATTTCAGTTTATTTATTTTTTATTATAGATTTGCAACAAATTAACCTGTTTTTGTTTTGTCATTATGGGTTATCGTGTGTAGATTTATGAGGSSGGGYAAACTATTTAATACATTTTAGAGTAAGGTCTGAATACTTTCCGAATGCCCTGTGTATATAGTTTCAAACATAGTGTATGCACATCAAGTGACTTGCAGGTGCTGGGTACAAAAAGTAAACTCATGTTGTAAAGATTAGATACCTGCACGCTGAAAAATGCTCTAGTTTCTTTGTACAACATCAGCCTGACGAAGACCTTCGGGTCGAAGCATTGCACAATAAAACTCCTGGAGCATTCATTGGGTATTGTTTATTTAATATCTCTAATACTTACCAACAGTACTGCAACAAGTGCTCCTATGGGGTGGAATCCTAACTTGACATGGCCTGTGTCCCAAATGGCATCCTYTTCCGTTTAAAGTGCACTACTTTTGACCAGGGCCTATAGGGTTAGGCATCATTTCAATGTAAGGGTTAAATCCCTCACTGATGTCCAATGCGGATTTCAGCCAGTATCAGCATGTTTCTCTCTAGGATTCAGAGGATGACGACCTGGAGGGCGACATCGACACATCCAGTGATGAAGATGACTCAGATGAGGTTAGAATAGACACATTGTTTTTATTTAATCAAGCCTTTATTTTGGGACAATTCGCCAAGATAAGTGTTAAKACTGATCTTATGTACCTTTTTAGGATGACGAACATATGACGGAAAAGGAGAATTGGTCAGGGTGCTCCAGTATTAGCTCCAGTTCCGAAGAGGACTCCGATATGGAATGATACACACTGTCCATAACCTAATGACTGAATTAATGTCATTGACACTTGTCCCAATAAACTCAGGTGTTTATTTTGAGCCTTGGCCTTTTTTTCTTTTTTTTTAAAACTTTTTTTTAACTAGGCAAGTCAGTTAAGAACATATTCTTATTTTCAATGATGGCCTAGGAACAGTGGGTTAACTGCCTTGTTCAGGGCAGAACCACTAGGCTACCTGCCGCCCTGTTCAGATGGCGTGAGGAAATGCATCCTTCATTCCTCCRTTCCTTGAAGAAATCACAAATCTGAAGTAAGCAGATTTTTTTTTTTTTAAAGAGGACTCTGATTCAGAATGATGCACACTGCCCATAACCTAATGTCACTGTGCTTGCTTGTTGGATATACCATTGGAATTCAGTGATCGAAGACTAATGGGACTACCTCAATCTCCCTTTCTTCGGGAGGAGAGACTAAGGTATTCATGTCAATGATTCTAGTTTTGTTGACTCTTCAGGATAAAGTGGTAATGAGTTGAAATGTTTCCGCTGTTTTATGATTTTTGATTAGGGGACTCAATCTGCCTAGACAGTTTTATTGCTTGGCCATTGAGTAACCGTGACATAACATTCAGTATCTTGTATCAATGTTCACTGTTATTAAAAACAATCTGAATTTTCGTTGTGTGGTAGTTAAATGTGAAAGGACCATTTATTCATTGATTTACTCATCAGTTTCCATCAAAACAACTCTCTTACCCATGATGTATTTTAGTGCTGCAGATTATGATGTTTCATGTAAAGTTTGAGAATCATTTTGCTGTTCTATCAGTATCCTCTATGAACTTGAAGTGGACAAGAGGTAAGATACATTAATTTGCCAGTTGATGTTATTTGATGTAGTCTGACATCCGTTCACAAGTTCAATGGTTTTACCTGCGCCAGGTGAGCCATATTTTTATTTTTTATTTTAGATTATCTTTGAAGTACGTTTTTGTTTGTTCACTATTACACAGAGCTGGGTTATTGTAAGGGCTTACCGGGGCTGAAGCCCCTTGGCCCAGGCCTGTGGGCCTGAGAGGCAGGAGGTTTTTTTGCAAATAAAGGAAATCCATACAGTATATATGTAATATACAGTCCAGTCAAGTTTGGAACCACACCTACAATTATCAAGGGTTTTTCTTTATTTTTTACTAATTTTCTACAACTTGGAAAATGACACCATGGGGAGGGGGGGGAGTGTTAAACAAAATATATTTTATATTTGAGATTCTTCAAAGTAGCCACCCTTTGCCTTGATGACAGCTTTTCACACTCTTGGCACGCAGTCGCCTTGGCATAGATGGTACTAGTGGATCTAAACCATGGAAAATGCACCCCACCATAACATGTTATTTGTATCCCTCATTTATTCAAGTGTTTATTTTATTATGGCAGTCGAGAAGACTGCAATATGGCCAGCATGATTGGGGCGGCAGGGTAGCCTAGTGGTTCGAGCATTGGGCTAGTAACCGAAAGGTTGCAAGTTCAAATCCACGAGCTGACAATGTACAAATCTGTCGTTCTGCCCCTGAKCAAGGCACTGTTCCTAGGCTGTCATTGAAAATATGAATTTGTTCTTAACTGACTTGCCTAGTTAAATAAAGGTAAAATAAATGACCCAATGACTTTTTCCACATTTTGTTACATTACAGCCTTATTCTAAAATGGATTAAATAAATAATCCTCATCCTCACATAATGACAAAGTGAAAGCAGGTTTTTAGATTTTTTTGCACATTAAAATAAAAAAACAGAAATACCTTATTTACATAAGTATTCAGACCCATTGCTATGAGACTCAAAATGAAGCTCAGGTGCATCCTGTTCCCATTGATCATCCTTGAGATGTTTCTACAACTTGATTGGAGTCCACCTGTGGTCAATTCTATATAAGGTCCCACAGTTGACAGTGCATATCAGAGCAGAAACCAAGCCATGAGGTCGAAAGGAAATATCTGTAGCGCTCTGAGACAGGATTGTGTCGGGGCTCAGATCTGGGGATGGGTAACAAAACATTTCTGCAGCATTGAAGGTCCCCAAGAACACAGTGACCTCCATTCTTAAATGGAAGAAGTTTGGAACCACCTAGACTCTTCCTAAAGCTGGCTGCCCGGCCAAACTGACCAATCGGGGGGAAGGGCCTTGGTCAGGGAGGTGACCAAGAACCCGAGGGTCACTCTGACAGAGCTCCAGAGTTACTCTGTGGAGATGGGAGAACCTTCCAGAAGGACACCCATCTCTGCAGCACTCCACCGATCAGGCCTTTATGGTAGAGTGAACAGACGGAAGCCACTCCTCAGTAAAAGGCACACAACAGCCCACTTGGAGTTTGCCAAAAGGCACCCAAAGGACTCTTAGACCATGAGAAACAAGGTTCTCTGGTCTGATAAAACCAAGATTGAACTCATTGGCCTGAATAACAAGCGTCACTTCTGGAAGAAACCTGGCACCATCCCTTCGGTGAAGCATGGTGGTGGCAGCATCATGCTGTGGGGATGTTTTTCAGCGGCAGGGACTGGGAGACCAGTCCGGATCGAGGGAAAGATGAACAGAGAAAAGTACCTGCTCCAGAGCACTCAGACGGGTGAAGGTTTACCTTTCAACAGGCCAACGACCCTAAGCACACAGCCAAGACAGAGCAGAAGCGGCTTCGGGACAAGTCTCTGAATGTCCTTGAGTGGCCCAGCCAGATCCCGGACTTGAACCCGATCAAACATCTCTGCGGAGACCTGAAAATAGCTGTGCATCGACACTCTCCATTCAACCTGACAGAGCTTGAGATGGTCTGGAGTATTGTGTGTAGATTGAACAGGAAAACTATTATTTAATCCATTTTAAAAAGTCTGTAAAGTAACAATGTGGAAAAAGTCAAGGGGTCTGAATACTTTCTGAATGCACTGTAGATACTTTTGGTTATGTAGTGTATGTGGACACCCGCTCGCAAAGCATCACATTCCAAAATCGTGGGTCCACCTTTGCTATTTATTATAATATTTTTTTTGTTTAACCTTTAACAAGTCAGTTAAGAACAAATTCTCATTTACAATGACAGCCTACCGGGGAACAGTGGGTTAACTTCCTTGTTCAGGGGCAGAACAACAGATTTGTACCTTGTCAGCTCGGGGATTTGATACAGCAACCTTTCGGTTAAATCAAATCAAYTTGTATTAGTCACTTGCCGAATACAACAGGTGTAGACCTTACAGTGAAATGCTTACTTACGAGCACCTAACCAACAATGCAGTTAAAAAAAAAATACGGATAAGAATAAGAGAGAAAGTAACAAGTAATTAAAGAGCAGCAGTAAAATAATAGCCAGACTATATACAGCGGGATACCGATACAGAGTCAATGTGCGGGGGCCCTGGTGAGTTGAGGTAGTATGTACATGTAGGTAGAGTTATTAAAGTGACTATGCATAGATGACAACAGAGAGTAGCTGTGGTGTAAATAAGGGAGGTAGGGGGCAATGCAAATTGTCTGGGTAGCCATTTGACTAGATGTTCAGGAGTCTTGTGGCTTGGGGGTAGAAGCTGTTTAGAAACCTTTTGGACCTAGGCTTGGCGCTCCGGTACCGCTTGCCGTGCGGTAGCAGAGAGAACAGTCTATAACTAGGGTGGCTGGAGTCTTTGACCATTTTTAGGGTCTTCCTTCCTGACATCGCCTGGTATAGAGGTCCTGGATGGCAGGAAGCTTGGCCCCAGTGATGTACTGGACCGTTCGCACTACCCTCTGTAGTGCCTTCCGGTTGGATGCCGCCGAGCAGTTGCCAGGCAGTGATGCAACCAGTCAGGATGGTCTCTGGTGCAGCTGTAGAACCTTTTTGAAGATCTGAGAACCCATGTAAAGTCTCCTGAGGGGGAATAGGTTTTGTCGTGCCCTCTTGACGACTGTATTGGTGTGCTTGGACCATGTTAGTTTGTTGGTGATATGGACACCAAGGAACTTGAAGCTCTCAACCTGCTCCAATGCAACCCCGTCGATGAGAATGGGGGCGTGCTCGGTCCTCTTTTTCCTGTAGTCCACAATCATGAGCACGCACCCCTGAGGGGCGGATGGCGGATGTGTTGTTACCTACCCTTATCACCTGGGGGCGGCCCGTCAGGAAGTCCAGAATCCAGTTGCAGAGGGAGGTGTTTAGTCCCCGGGTCCTTAGCTTATTGATGAGCTTTGAGTGCACTATGGTGTTGAACGCTGAGCTGTAGTCAATMAATAGCATTCTCACATAGGTGTTCCTTTTGTCCAGGTGGGAAAGGGCAGTGTGGAYTGCAATAGAGATTGCATCATCTGTGGATCTGTTGGGGCGGTATGTAAATTGGAGTGGGTCTAGGGTTTCTGGGATGATGGTGTTGATGTGAGCCATGACCAGCCTTTCAAAGCACCTCATGGCTACAGACATCAGTCATTTGGGCAGGTTACCTTAGTGGTCTTGGGCACAGAGACTATGGTGGTCTGCTTAAAAGATGTTGGTATTACAGACTCGGACAGGGAGAGATTTGAAAATGTCAGTAAAGACACTTGCCAGTTGGTCAGCGTATGCTCGCAGTACACGTCCTGGTAATCTATCTGGCCATGCGGCCTTGTGGATATTGACCTGTTTTAAGGTCTTACATCAACTGCGGAGAGCATGATCACACAGTCTTCCGGAACAGCTGGTGCTTTCATTCATGTTTCAGTGTTATTTGCCTCAAAGTGAGCATAGAAGTAGTTTAGCTCGTCTGGTAGGCTCGCGTCACTGGGCAGCTCTCGGCTGTGCTTCCCTTTGTAGTCTGTAATGGTTTGCAAGCCCTGCCACATCCGTCAAGCGTCAGAGCCGGTGTAGTACGATTCGATCTTAGTCCTGTATTGATGCTTTGCCTGTTTGATGATTCGTCGGAGGGCATAGGGAGGGATTTTTTTAAGCTTCCGGGTTAGAGTCCCGCTCCTTGAAAGCGGCAGCTCTAGCCTTTAGCTCAGTGCGGATGCTTCCTGAAATCCATGGCTTCTGGTTGGGGTATGTACGTACGGTCACTGTGGGGACGACGTCATCGATGCACTTATTGATGAAGCCAATGACGGATGTGGTGTACTCCTCAATGCCATCGGAGGAGTCCCAGAACATATTCCAGTCTGTGCTAGCAAAAAAGTCCTGTAGCWTAGCATATGCTTCATCTGACCACTTTTTTATTGATCTAGTCACTTGTGCTTCCTGTTTTAATTTTTGCTTGTAAGCAGGAATCAGGAGGATATAATTATGGTCAGATTTGCCAAATGGAGGGCGAGGCAGAGCTTTGTATGCGTCTCTGTGTGTGGAGTATAGGTGGTCCAGAGTTATTTTTCCTCTGGTTGCACATTTAACATGCTGATAGAAATTTTGTAAAACGAATTTAAGTTTCCTTGCATTAAAGTCCCCGGCTACTAGGAGCGCCGCCTCTGGGTGAGCGTTTCCTTGTTTGCTTATGGCGGAATACAGCTCATTCAATGCTGTCTTAGTGCCAACCTCTAACTGTGGTGGTATGTAAACAGCTACGAAAAATACAGATGAAAACTCTCTTGGTAGGTAGTGTGGTCTACACTATTGCTTGCCTGAGATACTCTACCTCAGGCGAGCAAWAGCTTGAGACTTCCTTAGATATCGTGCACTAGCTGTTATTTACAAAAATACATAGTCCGCCGCCTCTTGTCTTACCAGACGCCACTGTTTTATGCTGCCGGTACATCGTATAACCAGCCAGCTGTATGTTGATATTGTCGTCGTTCAGCCATGACTCCATGAAGCATAAGATGTTACAGTTTTTAATGACCCGTTGGTAGTTTAATCTTCCGCGTAACTCATCGATTTTATTCTCCAAGGATTGCATGTTTGCTATCAGAATGGAGGGAAGTGGGGGTTTATTTTGATCACCTTCTCAGAAGGTAGCCCGCCCTTCAGCTCCTCTTTCTCCGCCTCCTCTTTACGCAGATAACGGTTCCCGAGGAAGCAGTATATTCTTCGCGTCGGGCTCGTCAGAGTCGTGAAAGTAAAAAAAGGATTCTGCCAGTCCATGGTGAGTAATCGCAGCCCTGATGTCTAGAAGTTATTTTCGGTCATAAGAGAAGGTAGCGCAACATTATGTACAAAATAAGTTWAAAAAAATATTTACAAAACGCAAATAAACGAACAAAAAAACACAATAGGCTGGGCGCACGTAAAACATCTGCCTTCTTCTCCGGCGCCATCTTACTGGCTCAACGCTCTAACCACTAGGCTACCTGCCGCTATAACAGCCTCCACTCTTCTGGGAAGCCTTTCCACTAGATGTTGGAACATTGCTGCAGGGACTTACTTCCATTCATCCACGAGCATTAGTGACTGATGTTGGGCGATAAGGTCTGGCTCGCAGTTGGCATTCTAATTCATCCCAAAGGTGTTCGATGGAGTTGAGGTCAGGGCTCTGTGTAGGCCAGTCAAGTTCTTCCACACTGATCTCGACAAACCATTTCGGTATGGACCTCGCTTTGTGCATGGTGGCATTGTCATGCTGAATGGAAGCCCATTTCATGAAGCTCCCGACGAACAGTTCTTGTGCTGACATTACTTTCAGAGGCAGTTTGGAACATGGTAGTGAGTGCTGCAACCGAGGACAGATGATTTTTTACTTGCTACTCGCTTCAGCACTGAGCGGTCCCGTTCTGTGAGCTTGTGTGGCCTACCACTTCGCCAGCCGTTGTTTCTCCTAGACGTTTTCACTTCACAGTAACAGTACTTACAGTTGACCGGGGAAGCTGTAGCAGGGTGGAAATTTGATCAACTGACTTGTTGGAAAGGTGGCATCCTATGGCAGTGCCACATTTGAAAGTCACTGAGCTCTTCAGTAAGGCCATTCTACTGCCAATGTTTGTCTATGGAGATTGCATGGCTGTGTGCTCAATTTTATACACCCATCAGCAACGGGTGTGGCTGAAATAGGCGAATCCACTCATTTGAAGGGGTGTCCACATACTTTTGTATATATATATATACTGTATTTAGATTAAATATGTATCCAAATTGAAAGAGTGATTTGGTGCGGTGAACAAGTGACTGTGAGTTTGTTTGACTTACTCAGTCAATTGAAAATGTGCTTAAAGTTTTGAAACATGAGCCATTATGATGATTTGTTTTGATTTGATTTTTGTGCTTAGAGTTGTGAAAATGTACCACATACTTGTGAAAATTGCACCAAAGTGATTGAAAAAAATAATATGTGGCACAGGCCTACAGGTAAGCAGGATCAGTCATAATGTTTTCATRTGTTTGTCCAAAAAATCTTATAGGTTCCGTAGGATACCTGCACACGTTCATCCACAAAATAATTCCAGTTATCTGGGCGTTTTCACGCCAGGACAGCATCCCCAAAATCTTTGTATCTCAAGATTTTTCTGACAATTTTAGCATAAGAAACTTCATTGGGAGGAAGGATATTTGACATGCTTTTTACATTTGTATCACCCCCGCAAAACATATGATGAAAGTGCCATTTTAGGGCCGGATTTATTATTATTATTTTTTTTAAATGTACTTTCCCCCCCCCCCATTTCGGGATATCCAATTGTTAGCTACAGTCTTGTCCCATCACTGCAACCTCCCGTATGGACTCGGGAGAAGCGACGGTCAAGAGCTATGCGTCCTCCGAAAAACCACCCCGCCAAGCCGCAGTGCTTCTTGACATACTGCTCGCTTAACCCGGAAGCCAGCCGCACCAATGTATTGGAGAAAACACCGTGCAGCTGGCAACCGAAGTCAGCGTGCATGCGCCCGGCTGCCACAAGGAGTTGCTTGAGTGCGATGGGACAAGGACATCTCAGCCAGCCAAACCTCCCCTAACCTGGATGATGCTGGGCCAATTGTCTCATGGGTTTCCGGTCGCGGCCGGCTCAAGTAAGACCCTATGATCCATGAACCATACATGTTACAGACAAACATATTGGAGTCATTATGCTCCATATACGCTTTCTCAAATATGAAGTATATCTACGATTCAAAATCACATGCATACATTCAACATTAGAAATATTTATATCTTCAAAAGTACCCTTTTTGATTTTGTTCATTTTAAGACATTGTTTGGAACAATATACTCTAGCAAGTACAACACATTTCGCAAAGTGGGCTCTGCAAATGTTGACGTTATACATTTTATGAGCACCACCAATACAGTGAATGGGAAAATGGATTCAAAGGGATCTCCCTCTGCTGGTGATTTGCTGAATGTGCAATCCTAAAGGAGGGTTGTGATTGGTTAATGACCTATAATGTCAATTTCAGTGTATAAAATGTGTCATATCTTCAAAATCACCAGAGATTTTATCTGCCTCTGAGCGACAGAGCCCAGCCTGGGAGACGGCATATTAAGTCTTTACCCAACAAAGTCAAATTAGGATGTGTAAGTTATCATGTGAGAGCTTTAGTAGCAAACCCATTATGGTGTTTTAGCTGCTTAGCTTATGGCCATTTTGCAGCAGTGTGTAGGAGGAGATTCCTAGATGTGAGAAGTGTGCAGGAGGGCATGAGAAAGGAATGTGTAGCGCAGGATACTGTTGAGGGGAGGATGGCTCATAATAATGGCTGGAACAGAGAGATTGGAATGGCATCAAACATATAAAAACCATGTCTTTGATGTATTTGATACCATTCCACCTATTCGGCTCCAGCCATTACCAAGAGCCCGTCAGACAAAGGAAGGTCGAGGTTGCCAGGGTCAGAGTAGTACAGAAGGTGACGCATGCTGAAGCAGTGAAAAGATTAGTAGAGAAAGATGGGTCCAGGGCAAGGGATCCTAAGAGGCTCCCTGTGAGTAAGCCGAGGCCAATAGAGAGTGATCGGAATAACATGTGCTTCAGTAAGGTTGGCTTCTTAGCATTCACAGCCATGGTTATCAACTGTACCGCAGAAATGGAACGTAAAATCACAGAAAATATATGTTGTGGTGGCAGCTGAAGATAAGTACTTGGGTGMACAAGATTTTACTGCAGAAGAGTTACATGGTGTGTTGAACGATAGTGTCCCGTCCTCCCAGGCTGTTGGCCTGGTGTAGGATCAGATAGAACAAAGGTAGTGGAATAGTGGTGAGGTTTTAATTGGTGTAGGGTTAGCTGGTAGAGCAATTTTTCTTCCTTTTCCCTATCCTTTTTTCCCTCCTCTTTTTGTGTCACAAGGTGTAATGAATTCACACTCCAGGGCCCAGTTTCCCAATAGCGATGGAACTTAGGCTTACAAGTGTTTTAACCATGCATCTTTCCTACAACGGCTGAAGATGTAACATGCATTTCCCAAAACGCCACGCAGAGAGAACGTTGGATCATGTGTCTGTTGATACTTCAAAGTATTGAAAGAAAGAGACGCTGATCTCGGATCAGCTTTCTCCATTCAAATCTTTCTTTAACATTTATAATTATTTCACAATACTGACGACGGATCAGATCCTATAGAGATATTACCACCTACAGCTGCAAATATGAGGCGGCTTATTCTAATGCTTACCCAATAAAAAGGCACTAAATCACCAATTTGGCACATCATTGCACACGTTAGGCTACAAATCATGAAATATATTGAGACCAATTACCGGCAGTAGCCTACAAGTAGCAAAATAGAACTCAATTGATTGAACATGAAATGTAGTTCATGATTGAAATAGGCCTATAGTGGACTGTTTTATATTTTAATGCAGTCATCTCGGTTTTCATTTGAAGCGTCTTTTTATACGTTGCTTGTTTGTATCAATTGCAAAGACATTGGCAACTTTGTATTTGCAGTCCTCTTTGTTCTGAAGTTGCCTGTGGATGGATAAACCATGGGATTCTATGTTTAGCGGAGGATCTTCTGTGTATAAAGTCACGCGGGAGGGCAAAACAGCATCTACAGCTGTTCTATGGGTGGTCTGAGGCAGGCGTTAGATTAAAAGCGTTTTCAAGTGCAACTTTAATAACTGTGGTTTTGGGAAACAGCCTGGAGATTTAACAATTCTCCTACGAAGTTTCTAACGATGAACTTAGCCTTAAGATGCTTTTGGGAAACTGGARRCGGAAAAGTAGGCCAACACAGCCCACACAGTAGATGGTGGCATGCACCTCTAACGTATGTTTGTAGACCGCCATAATACCATAGAAGAAGACGGCATATTTAAAGGGGACGGTCTAGTGAATCCAGCAGTCATGGTTTCATTTCACTTTGATATTCTTAGCTGGATTTAGAGCGCTCAACAGGAAAAAATACGAAACAATTTTGTAAAATTGAAACACAGCCACTTTGGGGCCAAATTTGCACTGTCACTAAATATGATCATATTTATTTTACAGTTATAAGGAAGATGAAATCTTATAGTAAGTTGTTGATAATTTGATTGTTACTATATTTATAAAGCGTTTCAATCATTTCAAACCGTATTCCCCCACTTTTGTTGAATAGGGAAAATATTATATTAGATTTAGTATATTTGTACTATGTACTTGAGCTTGTGTCCTCAAAAGTGAGTAAACCTCAGCAATTTATAATTATTTTTACCAAAAAGGTGAGTTCCAGACCTTTCTAGAACTATGCAGCATTACCAGGTATTGTCTCATGAAAAATTAGAACTTTTGGGTATGTCTATTTAAGCGGAAATCAACATTTTGCCATAACGTTCACYAGTTGTAATCAAAGGGCTATCATCTCTAGAGAAGAGAAAACACATCAAGTTATTTGACAGACTACGGAGAAAGAGAGGCTTTACAGTCACCAGGGCCATTGCAGCATCTTTACAATTTGAGTGGTTAAAAAGCCCWTAATGATGTGACACATCGTTTTGGCTGGTCTGAGGCTGGGGTAACAGTGCTGTAGTGCTGTCTCTGGATGTGTGGTTCAACAGAGAGTGATGGCAGGGCTCCCTGCTCGTGTGCCCTCTGCTCTGGGTGCTCCTCCACTGGCAAGGACTGGATAGAGCTGGCCTGAGCATAGGAGGGATCTCCATTGTTTGCCTCTGGCTGGTAGTGTCCATAGTAATAGCTGTTCCTACAGTTGACACAATAACAGGTTGATATACCACAAGGAGCCCAGTGGTCACTCCATGGGGAAACAAGGTGAGCAAAAACTTGACTCACTCCCTCCTATTCAGTGAGAATCACATTAAACATTGGACTCACCGGAGGTGTGTAGATAGTACCCAATGATGTACAGTGAGCTACKAAAGTATTGAGACGGTGACASATTTGTTGCTGTTTTGTCTCTGTACTCCAGCACTTTGGTGATGATACAACGACTTTGAGGTTAAAGTGCAGACTGCCAGCTTTATTATGAGGGTATTTTCATCCATATCGGGTGAACCATTTAGAAAGCACTTTTTGTACATAGTCCCCACATTTTWGGGAACCAAAAGTATTGGGACAAATTCACTTAGATGTGTATAAAAGTAGTAAAAAGTTAAGTATTTGGTCCCATATTGATAGCACGCAATGACTACATCAAGCTTGTAACTGTACACATGTGTTTGATGCATTTGCTGTTTGTTTTGGTTGTGTTTCAGATTATTTTGTACCCAACAGAAATGAATGGTAAATAATGTATTGTCATTTTGGATGAACTATTATTGTAAATAAGAATAGAATATGTTTCTAAACACTTCTACATTCATGTGGATGCTACCATTTTGGGGGGGGGGTATGATATTTGTGTGTCTGACCTTCTCACATATAACGTTTCATTAAATGAATCAAAATAATTAAGTCGGTCTGAGAAATATATCATATAAACGCACAGTATTTGGATAGAAAGCAAGCATATAGAGTCACAGGAAGTGTGTAGCAGGCTCTAACGTGTGTGTGCGTCCTCAGATCAGTAGTGCAGGGGACTGGTTCGGGCGCATGTCTTCATTCCCTGGGCAACACCTCTTCTCTGTTTGTCGTGCTCTCCCTCTCTTTTCTCCTGTCATCTGCCTCCTGATGCCTCTCTCTTCAAAGTTTACTATAATAGGACAAAACAAATATTTTTTCCAATGTAGCTGGCCTATGACTCAAAAGCAGGTTTTTAGAAATTTTAGCAAATGTATAAAAAAAATAAAAAAATGTAAATATCACATTTACATAAGTATTCAGACCCTTTACTTTGTTGAAGCACCTTGGGTAGTGTGTCTCAAGTCTTCTTGGGTACAAGCTTGGGGATTTTATCCCATTCTCTGCAGATCCTCAAGCGCTGTCAGGTTAGATGGGGAGCGTCGCTGCACAGCTATTTTCAGGTGTCTCTATGTAACAGTATAGCTTCCGTCCCTCTCCTCGCCCCAACCTGGGCTCGAACCAGGGACCCTCTGCACACATCAACCACAGTCACTCACGAAGCATCGTTACCCATCGCGCCACATAAGCCGCGGCCCTTGCAGAGCAAGGGGAACAACTACTTCTAGGTCTCAGAGCGAGTGACGTCACCGATTGAAACACTATTAGCGCGCACCACCGCTAACTAACTAGCCATTTCACATCGGCCACATCTAGAGATGTTCGATTGGGTTCAAGGCCAGGCTCTGGGRGGGCCACTCAAGGACATTCAGAGACTTGTTTTTTAATTACATTTTTTTAACCTTTATTTAACTAGGCACGTCAGTTAATTAAGAACAAATTCTTATTTACYATGACGGTCTACCAAAAGGCCTCCTGCGGGGTCGGGGTCTGGGATTAAAAATAAKAAATATTGCACAAAACACACATGACAAGAGAGACAACTAAACTACATAAAGAGAGGCCTAAGACTGTTGTTGTGTGGCAGCAACACATGACAACACAGAATGGTAGCAACTAAACATGACAACAACATGGTAGCAACACAACATGGCAGCAGCACAACATGGTAGCAGCACAAAACATTGTACAAACAATATTTGGCACAGACAACATCACAAAGGTCAAGAAGTTAGAGACAACAATACAGCGACCCAGGGATGTGTGTGCTTTGGGGACCTT
This sequence comes from Salvelinus sp. IW2-2015, assembly GCF_002910315.2. Lineage (NCBI taxonomy): Eukaryota > Metazoa > Chordata > Actinopteri > Salmoniformes > Salmonidae > Salvelinus > Salvelinus sp. IW2-2015. Next base: position 306,214 of record NW_019942634.1, read on the forward strand.
TAACAGAATMTGACTGGCAGAACGTGTGTTGTATGTGGAGGATGAGGGCTGCAGTAGATATCTCAGATAGGGGGGAGTGAGGCATAAGASGGTTTTATAAATYAGCATCAACCAGTGGGTCTTGCGACGGGTATACAGAGAGAACCAGTTTAGAGGAGTATAGAGTTGCAGTGATGTGTCCTATAAGGAGCATTGWTGGCAAATCTGAWGGCCGAATGGTAAAGAACATCTAGCCGCTCTAGAGTACCCTTTCCTGRCGATCTATAAATTACGTCTCCGTAGTCTAGCATGGGTAGGATGGTCATCTGAATCAGGGTTAGTTTGGCAGCTGGGMTGAAAGAGGAGTGATTACGATAGAGGAAACCAAGTCTAGATTTAACCTTAGCCTGCAGCTTTGATATGCGCTGAGACAAGGACAGTGTACCGTCTAGCCATACTCCCAAGTACTTGTATGAGGTKKCTACCTCAAGCTCTTAACCCTCAGAGGTAGTAATCACACCTGTGGGGAGAGGTGCATTCTTCTTACCAAGCCACATGACCTTTGTTTTGGAGGTGTTCAGAACAAGGTTAATGGCAGAGAAAGCTTGTTGTAGAGCGTTTAACACAAAATCTGGGGAGGGGCCAGCTGAGTATAAGACTTGTGTCATCTGCATATAAATGGATGCGAGAGCTGCCTGAGCTATGTTGTTGGGCCTAGGATTGAGCCTTGGGGTACTCCCTTGGTGACAGGCAGTGGCTGAGACAGCAGATGTTCTGACTTTAATACACTGCACTCTTTGAGAGAGATAGTTAGCAAACCAGGTCAAAGACCCCTCAGAGACACCAATACTCCTTAGCTAGCCAACAAGAATGGAATAGTCTACCGTATCATAAAAAAACTTTGGCCAAGTCAATAAAAATAGCAGCACAACATTGCTTAGAATCAAGGGCAATGGTGACATCAATGAGGACCTTTAAGMTTGCAGTGACAGATTTGTAACCTGAGCGGAAACCAGATTGCATACCAGAGAGGATACTATAGACATCAAGAAAGCCAGTCAGTTGATTATTGCCAAGTTTTTCCAACACGTTTCATYAACAGGGCAAAATAGAAATAGGCCTATAACAGTTAGGATCAGCTTGATCTTCCCCTTTAAATAAAGGACGCACCGTGGCTGCCTTCCAAGCAATGGGAACCTCCCCAACGAGGAGAGACAGCCTTGGCGATGATAGGGACAGCAACCTTAAGAGAAAGGGTCTAAAACCATCTGACCCAGATATTTTTGGGGGGTTAAGTTTAAGGAGGTCCGTTAGCACCTCAACTAAGTGACGCCTGCAGGAGAAACTTTGTAGGGGAAAAAGAGGGAGGATATCAGGTAGTTGCATTAGAAGAGGTGGGAGGTGAGTAAATGTTGGACGGGCAAGGGGGCATGGCTTAGTCAAATAGGAATTCTGACTTAATGAAGTGGGTGTAAAGAGCTCAGCCATGTGCTTCTTGTCAGTAACAACCACATCATCAACGTTAAGGGACATAGGCTGTGAGGAAGAGGGTTTATTCTCCAGGTCTTTATCCATTTTCCAGAACTTTTGGAGGTTAGACCCAGAGAGAGAGAGAGAGAGAACTGCTCCTTAACTAACTGACTTTGGCCTTCCGGATAGCCTGAGTGCACTTATTTCTCATTTGCCTGAACGAGAGCCAGTCAGCCTGAGTATGCGTGTCACCTAGCAGGACAAATTCAGACTTAGTGTAAGGGGCTAGGAGAGATCTTAGGGCAGGTAGGATACAGGCCGGTGCTGATGGAAGACGATAACACCCAGCAACAGTCATGCAAAGAGCTATTTGAAAGTTTAATGCTTAAAACCAGCAAATCAAATTGTTTGGGGACAGACTTGGTGGAGACAACCGAGCACTGAAGGTGATCCTTGGTAAAGATTGCCACTCCCCCAYCTTTGGAAGATCTGTCTTGCCGAAAAAGGTTATATCCAGAAAGGTTAACATCAGTATTCAAAACACTCTTCCTTAACCACGTCTCAGTAATGACCAACACATCTGGATTGGAACTGGGAACCCACACTTTCAATTGATCCATTTTAGGTAATAAGCTTCTAGTGTTAACGCGCAGAAAACCCAGGCTTTTATGAGAGCAATTCCGAAGCCACTCCTGTATTGTCTTGGCTGTTTGCTTAGGGTGGTTGTCCCGCGCAGAAAACCCAGGCTTTTATGAGAGCAATTCCGAAGCCACTCCTGTATTGTCTTGGCTGTTTGCTTAGGGTGGTTGTCCTGTTGGAAGATGAACCTTCGCCCCATTCTGAGATTCTGAGCCCTCTTGAGCAGGTTTTCATCCAGGATCTCTCTGTCCTTTGCTCCGTTTATCTTTCCCTCAATCCTGAGTAGTCTCCCAGTCCCTGCCTCTGAAAAACATCCCCACAGCATGATGCTGCCACCACCGTGCTTCACCGTAGGGATGGTGTCAGGTATCCTCCAGACGTGACATTTGGCATTCAGGCCAAAGAGTTTTATCTTGCTTTCATCAGACCAGAGAATCTTGTTGCTCATGGTCTGAGAGTCCTTTAAGTGCCCTTTGGCAAACTCCAAGATGGCTGTCATGTGCCTTTTACTGAGGAGTGGCTTCCTTCTGGCCACTCTACCATAAAGGCTTGATTGGTGGAGTGCTGCAGAGATGGTTGTCCTTCTGGAAGGAATTCTGGAACTCTGTCAGAGTGACCATTGGGTCCTTCTCCCCCAATTGCTCAGTTTGGCTGGGCTGCCAGCTGTTGGAAGAGTCTTGGTGGTTGCAAACTMCTTCCATTTAAGAATGATGGAGGCCACTGTGTTCTTGTGGACCTTCAATGCTGCAGACATTTTTGGGCACCCTTCCCCAGATCTGTGTCTCGACACAATCCTGTCTCGGAGCTCTACGGATAATTCATTCGACCTCATGGCTTGGTTTTTGCTCTGACATGCACTGTCAACTGTGGGTGCTCATATAGATAGGTGTGTGCCTTTCCAAATCATGTCCAATCAATTGAATTTACCACAGGTGGACTTCAATTAAYTTATTCTAGTCTCATAGCAAATGGTCTGAATACTTATGTAAATAAGGTATTTCTGTTTTTTAAAACCTGTTTTCAATTTGTCATTATGGGGTATTGTATGTAGATTGATGAGGACATTTTTTTATTTTTATCCATTTTAGAATAAGGCTGTAACGTAACAAAATGTGGTAAAAGGGAAGGCGTCTGTATAAGCACTGTATACAGTAACATCTCCCCCATAAGCATTCCTGTCTCTTCTATATATGTTATATCCTTGTATTGCTACTGCTGTATCATCAAATGAAAAAAATCTAAGTGAGTCTCAGAAATGGCCAATATATGAATGTTATCTGATGTTAGCAAGTTATTGATTTCATAAACCTTGTTTCTAAGGGTACATATAGTCGTGGCCAAAYGTTTTGAGAATGACACAAATATTAATTTTCACAAAGTCTGCTGCCTCAGTTTGTATGATGGCAATTTGCATATACTCCAGAATGTTATGAAGTGTGATCAGATGAATTGCAATTAATTGCAAAGTCCCTCTTTGCCATGCAAATGAACTGAATCCCCAAAAACCATTTCCACTGCATTTCAGCCCTGCCACAAAAGGACCAGCTGACATCATGTCAGTGATTATCTCGTTTAACACAGGTATGATTGTTGATGAGGAAGGCTGGAGATCACTCTGTCATGCTGATTGAGTTTGAATAACAGACTGGGAAGCTTCAAAAGGAGGGTGGTGCTTGGAATCATTGTTTTTCCTCTGTCAACCATGGTTACCTGCTTGGAAACACGTGCCGTCATCATTGCTTTGCACAAAAAAGTGCTTACAGGCAAGGATATTGCTGCCAGTAAGATTGCACCTAAATTCAACCATTTATCAGAGCATCAAGAACTTCAAGGAAGCGGGTTCAATTGTTGTGAAGAAGGCTTCAGGGTGCCCAGAAAGTCCAAGCGCCAGGACCGTCTCCTAAAGTTGATTCAGCTGCGGGATCGGAACCAACAGTACAGAGCTTGCTCAGGAATGGCAGCAGGCAGGTGTGAGTGATCTACACGCACAGTGAGGCGAAGACTTTTGGAGGATCGGCCTGGTGTAAGAAGGGCAGCAAAGAAGCCACTTCTCTCCAGGAAAAACATCACGGTACAGACGATATTCTGCAAAAGGCACAGTGATTGGACTGCTGAGACTGGTGTAAAGTCATTTCTCTGATGAATCCCTTTCCGATTGTTGGGGCATCCGGAAAAAGCTTGTCTGGAGAAGACAAGGTGAGCGCTACCATCAGTCTGTGATGCCAACAGTAAAACATCCTGAGACATTCATTTGTGGGGTTGCTGCTCAAGCAAGAAGTGGGCTCACTCACAATTGTTGCTAAGAACACAGCCGATGAATAAGAATGGTACCAACCACATCCTCGAGAGCACTTTTTTCACCAACCATCCAGAAACAGTTGGTGACGAACAATGCCTTTTCCAGATGATGGATGCACCTGCCACAGGCAAAAGTTGATAACTAAGTTGCTCGGGGACAAAACTCGAGATATGTTCGGTCCATGGCCAGGAAACTCCCCAGACCTTAATCCCATTGAGAACTTGTGGTCAATCCTCAAGAGGCGGGTGGACAAACAAAAACCCACAAATTCTGACAAACTCCAAGCATTGATTATGCAAGAATGGGCTGCCATCAGTCAGGATGTGGCCCAGAAGTTAATTGACAGCATGCCAGGGCAGATTGCAGAGGTCTTGAAAAAGAAGGGTCAACACTGCAAGTCCTTTGGATCACCTGACCTACAATTCCTCACAATCAAATGTCGACTGTATTATCTCCCAAGAGAACTCTCCCCGGTTATCGTCACAGCCGTGTATATCCCCCCGCAAGCGGATACCAAGACGGCCATCAAGGAACTTCACTGGACTTTATGCAAACTGGAAACCATATATCCTGAGGCTGCATTTARTGTAGCTGGGGATTTTAACAAGGCTACCTAAATTCTATCAGCATATCGATTGCAGTACACGAGCGAGTAACACACTCGACCACTGCTACTCTAACTTCCGCAATGCATATAAGGCCCTCCCCCTCCCTCGTTTTGGCAAATCTGACCATGACTCCATCTCGTTGCTCCCCTCCTATAGGCAGAAACTAAAACAGGAAGCGTCCGTGCTTAGGTCTATCCAACGCTGGTTTGACCAATCGGATTCCACACTTGAAGATTGCTTCGATCACGTGGACTGGGCTATGTTCCGGGTAGCCTCAGACAATAGCATTGACGTATCGCTGACTCGGTGAGCGAGTTTATAAGGAAGTGTATCGGAGATGTTCTACCCACTGTGACTGCTAAACCTTCCCTAACCAGAAACCGTGGATTGATGGCCACATTCGCGCAAAACTGAAAACACTTTCAGTGCCTTGCAAAAGTTGTCATCCCCCTTTGTCCTATTTTGTTGCATTACGACCTGTAATTGAAATTGATTTTTATTTGGATTTCATGTAATGGACATACAAAAAATAGTCCAAATTGGTGGAGTGAAATTCAAAAAATAACTTGTTTCAAAAAATTCAACAAAATAACAAACTATGGAGAAGTGGTGCGTGCATATGTATTCATTCCCTTTGCTATGAAGCCCCTAAATAAGATCTGGTGCAACCAATTACCTTCATAAATCACATAATTTGTTAAATAAAGTCCACCTGTGCGCAATCTAAGTGTCACATGAACTGACACATGATCTCAGTGTATATATACACCTGTTCTGAAAGGCCCCAGAGTCTGCAACACCACTAAGCAAGGTGCACCATGAAGACCAAGGAGCTCTCCAAACAGGTAAGGGACAAAGTTGTGGAGAAGTACAGATCAGGATTGGGTTGTAAAAAAATATCCAAAACTTTGAACATCCATGGAGCACCATTAAATCCATTCTTAAAAAATGTAAAGATTATGGCACCACAGCAAACCTTTCAAGAGAGGGCCTCCCACCAAAACTCACTGACCAGGCAAGAAGGGCATTAATCAGAGAGGCAACAAAGACACCAAAGATAACCCTGAAGGAGCTCCAGAGCTGAGATTGGAGTATCTGTCCATAGGACCACTTTAAACCGTGCACTCCACAGTGCTGGGCTTTATGGAAGAGTGGCCAGAAAAAAGACATTGTGTAACTTCTCTGGGATATGTGGGACGGTAGCATTGGCCAAAAGRCAGAAAAAATGTAGCGCGCCAAATTCAAATATATTACTATAAAAATCTATCTTTCATGAAATCACACATGAAAGACACCAAATTAAAGCTACACATGTTGTGAATCCAGCCAACATTACTGATTTCAAAATGGARTTACGGGGAAAGCACACCAAACAATTATGTTAGCTCAGTACATAGCCACAGAAAAACACAGCCATTTTCCCAGCAAAAAATAGTAGTCACAAAAAGCAGAAATAGAGATAAAATTAATCACTAACCTTTGATGATCTTCATCAGATGACACTCATAGGACATCATGTTACACAATACATTTATGTTTGGTTTGTAATGTGCATATTTATATCCACAAATCTCGGTTTTACATTGGCCACGTCAAATAACAGAAATAACTCATGCATAACTTTGATGAAGATACATGTTTTTACATAAATTAAAGATAACTTGTTTCTTAATGCAACCGCTGTGTCAGATTTAAAAAAAAATTTACGTAAAAAGCACACCCATGCAATAATCTGAGACGGCGCTCAGATAAAAAACAACATTTTCTCCGCCATGTTGGAGTCAACAGAAAATATACATCATAAATATTCCTTACCTGATCACTTCTCATCAGAATGCACTCCCAGGAATCCTAGTTCACAATAAATCGTTGTTTTTGTTCGATAATGTCCATTACTTATGTCTAAGTAGCTACTTTTGCTAGCATGTTTAGTGCACATGTCCAAACCCTCACGCAGATGCAAGGCAACTCGGACGAAAACTTCAAAAGTTATATAACAGGTCAAATAAACTGGTCAAACTAAGTAGAAAATCAATCTTCAAGATGTTGTTATCATATATATCCAATAACTTCCAACGGAGCATTCCTTCATGTCTGTAGAAGTTATGGAACGCAAGGCGATATCATGAGGAAAGGCGCGTGACCAGGAACTGGCATTCTGCCAGACCAATGACTGAAACACCTCCCATCCGGCCCACATCACAGTAGATGCTTCATTCCACGTTCTACAGACTGTTGACATCTAGTGGAAGGCGTAGGAAGTGGCAAACAGATCCATATCTTACAGGGAATTGAATCGGTGATGAGTTGAACATTGACCAGTCTCAGAATTCTCACTTCCTGTTTGGATTTTTCTCAGGTTTTTGCCTGCCATATGAGTTTCTGTTATACTCACAGACATCATTCAAACAGTTTAGAAATGTCAGAGTGTTTATTTCCAATAGTAATAATAATATGCATATATTAGCATCTGGGACAGAGTAGGAGGCAGTTCACTATGGGCACGCAATTCATCCAAAAGTGAAAATGCTGCCCCTTATCATAAAGAAGTTAAAGACAAAATTAGCAAACACATTTGGTGTTTGCCAAAAGGCATGTGGGAGACTCCGAAACATATGGAAGAAGGTACTCTGGTAATGGGATAAAATTGAGCTTTTTGGCCATCAAGGAAAACGCTATGCCTGGCGCATACCCAACACTCACACCCCGAGAACACAATTCCCACAGTGAAGCATGGTAGTGGCAGCATCATTCTGTGGAGATGTTTTTCATCGGCAAGGACTGGGAAACTGGTCAGAATTGAAGGAATGATGGATGGGGTTAAATACAGGGAATTTCTTGAGGGAAACTGTTTCGTCTTCCAGAGATTTGAGCTGGGACGGAGGTTCTGCCTTCCAGCAGGACAATGACCCTAAGCATACTGCTAAAGCAACACGTGAGTGGTTACAGGGGAAATTTAAATGTGATGGAATGGCTATTCAAAGCCCAGACCCTCAATCCCCCAAAATGAGACCATTGTTTGGTATGATTAGATTCCTGTACACGCCAGCGAACCATGCCAACTTGAAGGAGCTGGAGCAGTTTTGCCTTGAAGAATTGGCAAAAATCCCAGTGGCTAGATGTGCCAAGCTTATAGAGACATACCCCAAGAGACTTTCAAGCTGTAATTGCTGAAAAAGGTGGCTCTTCAAAGTATTGACTTTGGGGGGGTGAATAGTTATGCACGCTAAAGTTTTCAGTTTTTTAAAATTATTTCTTGTTTGTTTCACCCCCAAAAATGTTTAGCATCTTCAAAGTGGTAGGCATGTTGTGTAAATCAAATTATACAAACCCCACAAATAAAATTTATTTCAGGTTGTAAGGCAACAAAATAGGAAAAATGCCAAGGGGGTTGAATACTTTCGCAAGCRACTGTTACACCTCATTTAATCATGGCAAGGCAACTGGAAACATGGCCGAATACAAACAGTGTAGTTATTTCCTCCGCGACTGTGTGTCCATGCACGCCTCCAACTCAATSATCAAGTTTGCAGATGACACTACAGTGGTAGGTTTGATTACCAACAACAACGAAACAGCCTACAGGGAGGAGGTGAGGGCCCTCGGAGTGTGGTGCCAGGAAAATAACCTCTCACTCAATGTCAGCAATACAAAAGAGATGATTGTGGACTTCAGGAAACAGCGAAGGGAGCACCCCCCTATCCACATCGATGGGACAGCAGTGGAGAAGGTTTGTCGGTGTACATATCACGGACAAACTGAAATGGTCCACGCACACAGTGTGGTGATGAAGGCGCATCAGCACCTCTTCAACCTCAGGAGGCTGAAAAAATGTGGCTTGTCACTGAAAACCCTCACTAACTTTTACAGGTGCACAATTGAGAACATTCTGTCGGGCTGTATCACCTCCTGGTACTGCAACTGCACCGCCCACAACCGCAGGGCTCCCCAGAGGGTGTTGCAGTCTGCACATCGCATCACCGGAGGCAAACTACCTGCCCTCCAGGACCACAGCAACACCCGATGTCACAGAAAGGCAAAAAAGATCATCAAGGACAATAACCACCCGAGCCACTACCTGTTCACCCCACTTCCATCCAGAAGGCGAGGTCAGTAGAGGTGCATCAAAGCTGGGACAYAGAMATTGAAAAACAGCTTCTATCTCAAGGCCATCATTGTTAAACAGCCGCCACTAGCACAGAGAGGTGGCTGACTACCAAAAGACTTGATATCATTGGCCACTTTAATAAATGGAYGACTAGTCACTTTAATACTGCCACTTTAAGAATGTTTACATATCTCGCATTACTTATCTCATATGAATATACTGTATCCTTTACTATCTATTGCGTCTTAGCCTCTCTGTCACTGCTCATCCATATATTTTATACTTATATATCCTCATCCCATTCCTTTACTAAATTGTGTGTGTTAGGTTTTGTTGTGGAATTTGTTAGATATAACCTGTTAGATACTGCTGCACTGTCGGATCTAGAAGCATAAGCATTTCGCTACACTCGCAATAACATCTGCTAACCATGTGTGTGACCAATAAAAGTTGATTTGATATATTAATATGGGCAATTTTCAGCTTTTTCCTGGGTAGCTTATATAACAGAGATAGACATAATATGGAAAAGAGCAAACAAAACAAGAGAGAAAAATATACATTCATCAGTTCATGTGTGTAAGTATGTGTGTGTTGCGGGGTTGAAGCTACAACCCATAGGCTTGGCTGTCTCAACACTTCCCAGCTTTTGGGAGGGAGGGTAGACAATGAGCCTGTCATAGCGGATGTAAAGCAATGTCCCCATGCGCTCTGGCATCTTTCATGGCTGGAATAAGTGCTTTCCTCTTCTGGCACACAGCTTCAGGATGGTCCTTGTTGAGGAAGATATACTGTACGTTCCTCTCAAGTTCTTGGCTCTTTCCAGAACAGCTACCTTGACCTTGAACCTCAGGAACTTGACCAATATTGGCCTGGGCCTGTCACCTGGGCCAGTGGTGGGTTTTCCAGTCCTGTGGGCGAACTCCACCTCAATCTTCCTGTGGCCCATCTTCAGTTTCTCCAAGATAATTTCCCTCACTTTGTCCTCAGACTCCGTCCAGGTCTCATGTGGAGATTCTGCAATTTCGTCTACAACCATGCCTTGATTGTCCCTCGATCTGATTTCCCTCTCGTTGTTATCATGGATTCACATACAGAACTTATGTCCTCTCTCAATGACTTACAGATTGCTGCATCTTGCCTGTCTCCAGTTTAAACTCATCGAACTGACCCAGGGAGAACTGCAAACTGTTCTTTAGGTCCTGGACCTCTGGTCAGGTCGTCCATTCTTCTATTAGTTGACTCCACCAMTATTTGGACAAAACACTTGAATCTATTTTCTTGTTGTTGTAACAACTGCTTGTAGAAATATTTTTGTTTMTTTAAAAGATCCTTCAGCGTAGGTTACGCTGTTACTACTAGCAGTTCTAGACAGGGCAGGTCGCAGGGAAAATTGAAAACAARAAGTATCTAGACAGCCACAAGCSCGGGACAATCCGTGGTCCCAGCCACAATGTCTAACCGCGTTGCCGGCTGCGTTCAAGCCCTCAAGAAAACCCTGCTAGCTTGATAGGCAGCTATGCCAAACAGCTCCTCAGACCCCACCCTTGGTCGGCAGGATCACTGGACAAATAGTAGCGGTCCGAGCAACTGATACCAACCTCGTCGCGGTATCCAAACTCAAAATGTTTAGTATCCATTTCTACTGTGTTACAATTTAATTATAATCCATCAATGGTCACAGTAATATACAGTAAACTAGTGTTTTTCAACTCTTCTAGCTGGCATAATATGGGCTGTTATGCTTTGCAATGTTAATGACAATAGATTAGTGATCTACTAGTGGTACACATGACAAAATGTTTACCATCCATTTAAATGTGTTAAAATTGTATTATTATTATCACTCAAATTTAAATTGTAATAGGACAGAACAAGTATTATTCAAATGGTGTAGCTGGCAAATACAGACATGTTATGCTTTGCAATTGTATTGAGAATGTATTAGTGATCTACTATTGGCAGACGTGAAAAAAAACATTACCATCCATTTCTGCTGTGTTAAAATTGAATTTACTGTAATATACAGTAAARTAGTTCTTCCAATCRTGTAGCTGGCAAAATATGGGCATTTTATACTTTGAAATTATGAATGATATACTGGTGGCGCACGTGAAAAAATGTTTACCATCCATTTTTACTGTGTTCAAATTGAATTCTAACCCCCCCAAAATCACTGTAATATACAGTAAACWATTMTTTTCCAATGTTGTAGCTGGCATATAATGGGCATATTATACATTGCAATTTTAATGACAATGGATTAGTGATCTACTAGTAGCACATGTTTACCATCCCTTTTTATTGTGTTAAAATGTATTTACAAATCCCTCAAAGCTCACTATATTAGGAAAAAACAAGTATATTTCCAATGTTGTAGCTGGCATAATATGGGCATGTTATGCTTTGCAATGTTAACTCCAATACTGTATCAACCATTGTGTTACACAGCTTTTGTAGCTGGTTATGAATGTCTCAAATAACTCAGATTAATATCGGTCATTATCTTAATTTCCTGACTTTGAGACAATTACATTTCTATTTTCATTTGTTATGAATAAGGTAATGGTAYGTATGTTTTTCTTATTTAGTCATTTACTTTTATTTTTCAGCCAGTCTCGAGGCATGATCATGAACATTATCTTAAAATCCATCTTTGAAAATATATTTTATGAAACAGCATATTTCATAAATTAATGAACACAAGATTTCTTCAGAATAGGTCAACTTTTAAGTCAATTTTTTCAGCTTTTACATTGCCATTGACTGTTRGATGGGCCATGGCTTATAAAATATAATTTATTTATGCATTTTCACACACACACACAAATATTTATTTACTTATTTACAGTATTTATTCTGTTCCTCCTTTCCCTTTACAATTAGAAATGGTAGACTTTTGTCTATAGCGTTTGTGCAGTGATGTCCTCTSATTTATTGAGCTGTGATGTCCTCTGACTGATATAACACTAACTACAGTAAGGTGAAACATTTTGGTCATAAAGTCTATCTTCTTCAAGGTCTTTATTTCAAAACCCCCCAAGCTTAGGTGAAAAATCTGTGGATGTGACCTTGAGCAAGGCATTTAACCCTAATTGCTCTGGATAAGAATGACTKAAATCTKAAATGTTATTAGTGATACCAGGACCTAGACAATTACGTGGTACCAACAGAAGGCTGYAGGTAGCCCAAGTTTTTTGTTTTATGACAACACAAGAGCAATTGGGTTGTCAAGCAGGTTCACATATTCTGGGATCTGGCTATACTGAGTATCTGCACATTATTGGATCCGAGGCTGAGGATGAGGCAGTCTATAGCTGCACTTGTCATAACTGGGTCACTGGCATACACCCAGTGCCACAATTGCATGAGCAGCCTGTACAAAAACCTAACTCCATTCAAAGCAGGAGAAACCTTCAAAGCTGTTGCCCATCACTACTGTCATTTCCACCACTTTCATCAAACTGACCAGACATTTATAATTTGAAATCAACATACACCAATGTGTCAATCATGTACATTTATCTKAAATATAATATTGATATGCATCTACATTATAATTCTCAACACCTGCATGCTAAAACAAGGGCCGGGATGATACCAATATTGAGATACACGGTAGAGAAGGGAAGTGTTATTTTTTTCATGATGTCTCTTTTAATTGTATGTGAGGGGACCTCTAATGAGGAATGCTGTATTGCAATCAGCATTTATTAACTTGCCTCTATTTGCTATTTCAACAACTAAAGCCATTCTGCCAAGTTTTTAAAGCAGACATTTACCATAAAATCACAAATCATGTTATATGTAAATCCCAGAGAGAAAGAGAGAGTGTTAAAGACTGGAGTGGGAGAATATGGGTCACTTGGACTGTACGTGGACAWGCTTAAATCCACTGACAATAGCCGGCTGGGTTCACTGAAGACAGCAATGCTGCTAGTGTTTGGCGTTCTCTTGTGTAGCGATCGATTGCTACTGCCTGAGTCGTCTGATGTAAAGATGGATGCCTTCCGATATAGGTAAATAAAAAAACATTTATGGACTGGCATGTATCTAATTGTTGTGATCGTCAAGGCTAAAGGGAGCTACAACCGTGAAGTGATATTTTTCTTGTGACACAATGTATCGAGTTTTTAAAACGATCAGCAGCAGTGCACTAAACAAACCATAGCGTGCTTCGCAGTAATCTGTTTCTTGAAGTAACATTCAAAGTCTTACAATTGCTTCCGATTGCACCATATGTTAGGTTGATGATGATACATTTATTTCCAGTATTTTTGTTATTTTCTGTAAATAATCACAAAATATCCCCCGTCTCTTTCTGCTAATCTGAAATCGACACGAATGCAATGGTGTCTATCTGCGTTATTTTCAATTGTGCATACTGGACAATGTTATGCCCCATAGTAGGGGCCGAGGACTTCTGTATGATTTTTAAAAAAGAATATAAGGAACACATTTATTCAATGCTGTTCTGTAAACGATATATGATGCAAAGCAGGAAACGTAGCATGTCGTTATCTGATTTGTACGACAAACAACGAATAATCCAATTATTTTTTTGTCATAAATGACAGGTTATTAACGTGAATAGCCTAGATAACACTTTTTTAAATATAATTCATTGTGCATTTAGTTGTGTCACCCTTTGTTACAATGTTTCATTGCTTGTTGTTGCTCCCCACACTCCTTACCATGACTCATTAAAATATAGTTTACATTGTAAATGTAATGTATGAAGATTAAATTATGTGTTATGATATGTGTCTTCTCTCCTGTCTGGTCTAGCCCCGTCTTGGCCAATGCATGCTGCTTTACAGCATGAACACAGAAGTGTGGGCTCATCTTCTAATTCTGGCAAATGAAAATGGATGAGGTTTCGATGTCCAGCCTGGACAACAGCAAGCTGGAGGTAAATATAGTAGTAGGTTTGGTTTAGTCCTGTGTGGACTATACATGAGGGTATCGTTTTTTCACCCACACATTTCATTTTAGTCTTAGACAAAGGCTTAAACATTTGGACTGTGTGTCATTTGGACTGCAGCTATGGCCGATGCGTAACCTGGCCAGCGCAATTCAGCTTGACTGTTTGGCCCTAGTGTGAATCCGTTCTGTAGRCAACTCATCTCACAGTATCATTCCATAGAAAGGCTATATCCTGGTTCTATATAATAATGCTGTGGTGGTTGGCAGGGCGTAGCTCAGGACATCCTTTCTGACCTGGTGGAGGATGCTTGTCTGGGCCTGTGCTTTGAGGTACACCGGGCCGTCAAGCAGGGCTACTTTTTCCTGGAAGACACGGACCAAGAAACCATGAGGGACTTTGGTATGTATTTCTACTTTCTACTCACCTATTTTTTTTAATTATTGTTTAACAATGGTTAAGATAAAGACGTGTACAGAAGATATCATTCCACAATTCTTAATTTGCTAACTACACCACCATACAATGATTGCAATATATAATATATACCTTTACTATGTAAAGTGCTTTGAACTATAATTTTTCTTTCTCTTTATTTTTTGCATGAGTAGAAATTGTGGACCAGCCAGGAGTGGATGTGTTCGGGCAGGTGTACAACCAGTGGAAGAACAAGGAGTGTGTCTGTCCCAACTGCAGCCGGAGCATCGCTGCGTCGCGCTTCGCCCCTCACTTGGAGAAATGCCTGGGCATGGGGCGCAATAGCAGCCGCATAGCCAACCGCAGGTTAGCTACCTACCCGCCCCGCACAACTGAAACAATTGTCATGTTCGAGACRGTCCACAAAGAAGTCGCACTATGCAAATTAACCAATTATTTAAGGCTATGTCATCTACATTGCAGTTGGGCAATACATGTACAGTTGAAGTCGGAAGTTTACATACACTTAGGTTGGAGTCATTAAAACTCGTTTTTCAACCGCRCCACAAATTTCTTCTTAACAAACTATAGTTTTGGCAAGTCGGTTAGGACATCTACTTTGTGCATGACACAAGTCATTTTTCCAACAATTGTTTACAGACAGATTATTTCACTTATAATTCACTGTATTATAATTGCGGTAGGTCAGAAGTTTACGTACARTAAGTTGACTGTGCCTTTAAACAGCTTGGAACATTCCAGAAAATTATGTCATGGCTTTAGAAGCTTCTGATAGGCTAATTGACATAATTTGAGTCAATTGGAGGTGTACCTGTGGATGTATTTCAAGGCCTACCTTCAAACTCAGTGCCTCTTTGTTTGACATCATGGAAAAATCAGAAGAAATCAGCCAAGACCTCAGAAAAAAAGTGGAGACCTCCACAAGTCTGGTTCATKCTTGGGAGCAATTTCCAAACGCCTGAAGGTACCACGTTCATTTGTACAAACAATAGTACGCAAGTATAAACACCATGGGACCACGCAGCCGTCATACCGCTCAGGAAGGAGACATGTTCTGTCTCCTAGAGATTAACGTACTTTGATGTGAAAAGTGAAAATCAATCCCAGAACAACAGCAAGGACCTTGTGCAGATGCTGGAGGAAACAGGTACAAAAGTATCTATATCCACAGTAAAACAAGTCCTTTATCGACATAACCTGAAAGGCCGCTCTGCAAAGAAGAAGCCACTGCTCCAAAACCACCATAAAAAAGCCAGACTACGGTTTMCAGCTGCACATGGGGACAAAGATMATACTTTTTGGAGAAATTTCCTCTGGTCTGATGAAACAAAAATAGAACTGTTTGGCCATAAGGACCATCYTTATGTTTGGAGGAAAAAGGGGGAGGCTTGCAAGCTGAAGAACACCATCCCAACCGTGAAGCACGGGGGTGGCAGCATCATGTTGTGGGGGTGCTTTGCTGAAGGAGGGACTGGTGCACTTCACAAAATAGATGGCATCATGAGGTGGAAAATTATGTGGATATATTGAAGCAACATCTCAAGACATCAGTCAGGAAGTTAAAGCTTGGTCGCAAATGGGTCTTCCAAATGGATAATGACCCCAAGCATACTTCCAAAGTTGTGGCAAAAWGGCTTAAGGAGAACAAAGTCAAGGTATTGGGGTGGCCATCACAAAGCCATGACCTCAATCCTATAAAAAATGTGTGGGCAGCACTGAAAAAACATGTGTGAGCAAGGAGGCCTACAATAAACCTGACTCAGTTACACCGGCTCTGTCAGGAGGAATGGGCCAAAATTCACCCAAKTMATTGTGGGAAGCTTGTGGAAGGCTACCCAAAACATTTGACCCAAGTTAAACAATTTTAAAGACAATGCTACCAAATACTAATTGAGTGTATGTAAACTTCTGACCCACTGGGAATGTGATGAAAGAAGTAAAAGCTGAAATAAATAATTCTCTCAACTATTATTCTGACATTTCACATTCTTAAAATAAAGTGCTGATCCTAACTGACCTAAGACAGGGAATTTTTTTACGAGGATTAAATGTCAGGAATTGTGAAACTGAGTTTAAATGTATTTGGCTAAGGTGTATGTAAACTTCCGTCTTCAACTGTATGTCATATTGATGCGGTTACTGACATCTTTAAAGGGGTGTCTGAACTCACTAATTTTGCCTCCCTTTTCCACATCCTTGTTATGAAATGCTAGAAGCCATGACTGAAGCAACCAGAGTTTGAAGTGGGAGTGTTTTGTTCGCTAATAGCCTGTTGTTGTGTGTTCCTCTTTACTGATCCTAAAGAGCAACCATACTTTACGAGATGGATGGCTTTAGCAACCACATGACGCAGCATGACAATGTGATTGGTCAAGAATCCTAAACCCTGAGCATTTCTTCCTTTCTAGAATACCTTTGATACTTGTGTTTATGATGCTAATGTTATRTCACGAATGTGAGGATGTTTGAGTTGGGGGGAGGGAAAACAASCCCTTTATAAAGACCAAGTCTCGTTCTTTCAACATAACATTGGCAACTATGTATTGTTTCATGTAAACAAGACTGAGGCGCTGCGTGCTAATGGGTATTTCTGTTGTCTGTAAAGAAATGGGCAGGCTGTAGGTTGATTCTGCTGAACTCAGCTCAGCTGCTTCTCCGTGCATGACAAATCTCCTTAGGCGTTACCATCCCCTTTTAGTGGGCAAGACTGGGCATGATTGAAATCAAAAACCAAATCATAAATATCCAAGGATTTAGGAATTTGTCATAGTTTTGGAAGATATTGACTTAATGACCAAAATGATCCTATTTACACTTTGTATTACATTTTGGCACTAGAATAAATGTTTCTGACTAATGTCGATGCCTCATAGGCCGTTTTCAACCAGACAAGTATTTTCGTTTTGGTTGAGCTAACCTTTAAACACAGCTACCCTAAAACCAGTTGACATTGCAGTGCAGACAGCAATGTAATGAAGTTAAGACTGGAGTTGCTGCCTCGAATACCCAAGCCGACAAGGTGAAACATCTGTTGWTGTGCCCTTGAACAAAGCACTTAACCCTCATTTGCTTCAGTGGCGCTGTACTATTATGGCCGACCCTGTAAAACAACACATTTCACTGCATCTATCTGGTGTATGTGACAATAAAACATCTTTAAAAATATATGTTTTACCCTTTCCTCATACCACAACAGGGTATTATTATTTTCTAATCAAATATAGTTTGCACACTTTTAATTAAACTGTAGCCTTACTTTCTCAAGCAATCCTGAAGGAAGGATTCTTTCAAGTACTTTGCTTTAGCCTGCCTGGAGTAACAGATGGGCGGGGTTTGRCGTTTTGAGACTATTCTATTGGTCCATAAAACCACACAAGCTCAATTTAAGCGCAGATTAAGTATTGGAAATGATTTCAAATAGTATTTTGAACCCAGGTCTGGCCATAAATCAATGGATGATGTCACTGACTGTCATTTCTTCCCCACACAGAATAGTCACCGGCAACAACACTAACAATAAATCAGAGAGCGACCAGGAGGATAATGATGACGTCAATGATAACGACTGGTCCTATGGGGCGGAAAAGAAAGGTAAAGGACTGGCTTTCACCCTCCTTTTCAAGGTGATCTGGGTCCTGTTTAGTAGGCAGAAAACAAGAGCAAACGTTGTGAAACAAAGGTACTAAATGATCTTATCCAATAAGAACAGAYGTTAAATCAAATCACATTTTATTTGTCACGTGCTGAATACAATCAAATGCTTACTTACAAGCCCTTAACCAACTATGCAATTTTAAGAAAAAATACYTGTTAAGAAAGTATTTACTAAATAAACTGAAGTAAACAATAAATACATWAAAATTATAATGAAGAAAATWAGAAAATATAAAAAATAAATAAAGAGAAACAATAAAATAACAGTAACGAGGCTATATACAGGGGGTACCGGCAGGGTTGGGTAGGTTACTTTCTAAATGTAATCCGTTAGTTACTAGTTACCTGTTCAAAATTGTAATCAGTAACATAACTTTTGGGTTACTCAAACTCAGTAACGTAATCTGATTACATTCCATTACTATTAGATTACTTTCTCCTTAAAAGGCATTAGAAGACAAAAATGTATGTTAGCAATTGAACAACATCTATTGTAGGATAAATCAATGTTAAAGTTTACATAGCTGGCCATATATGGATGTAAAATTTTACTTTAAGGGTTGGTTATGTAGGCTTCTTCTAACCSATCACTTTCTACTACATATAATAATATGATTCAATTATATCTTTACATTAAAAACCAAAGTCTATCAGAATTCCAGTCATTCCAATAAATGTTTTACCCTTTGATCTTCAAGAATAGGACTTGGAAGTATAGATTAGCCAAATTGTTTTACCTGAGCATAACCCCAAAACTAAGGACTTATTAGCCAGCCCTACTCTG
This sequence comes from Salvelinus sp. IW2-2015, assembly GCF_002910315.2. Lineage (NCBI taxonomy): Eukaryota > Metazoa > Chordata > Actinopteri > Salmoniformes > Salmonidae > Salvelinus > Salvelinus sp. IW2-2015. The sequence goes on from NW_019942634.1 coordinate 325,117, forward strand.
TTTCTGATTTTGTTGTCATGGAGGACTGATTGGGCTCATTGATTCGAGTTGAAAAATAAATGCTGTTCTCATGGAATGGCATACTTTGAGTGCTACTGAAAAGTGCTATTTACATGTGAAAAAGGAATGCCYTATGCTGCATTTGCTATAGGCCTATTGTTTACCTTTTTGTTGGTAAGACTTTGATATCTTGATAATCTATAACTYTTTAAACGGTAAATCCACAGATGAAACAATAACAAAAAGGCTACCCCACCTCGGTTTTGGTAAAAAGCTGAGGGATGGYCCTGGAGAAATGTAACCACTCTCAGATTAATAGACAGAGCTATGGATGTAAGGACTGACCATCCATGTTATCAACATGTTTTAACCATGTTGTGAGGATATACAGTGTTTGTTTACATTTACAATGTTTACAAACGATGGAGAAAAACAAGCTTATATTTATATTTTGGGTTCTCGTGGAGTGTGGCAGTTGAACTAAAACTCATGAGGCATTTATAAATGATATTCTTCAAGAATCAATGGATATAACATGCTTTCTGAATTTAAAAGTAATCCTCGACGTAATCATCTAGTTTTTCAAAYGTAGCTGTAATCTGATTACAATATTTTTTATGGTAAAGTAACAGATAACACATTTTTTTTAATTGTAATCTTTTACTCCCCAACCCTGGCAACCGGTACAGAGTCAATGTGCGGGGGCACAGGTAGCGATTTGATTAGCTGTTCAGGACGCTTATGGCTTGGGGGTAGAAGCTGTTAAGAAGCCTTTTGGACCTGGACTTGGCTCTATGGTACCACTTGCCATGCGGTAGCAGAGAGAACAGTCTATGACTTGGGAGTCTTTGGCAATTTTTAGGGCCTTCTGACACCGCCTGTTATAGAGGTCCTGGATTTACTGGGCCGTACGCACTACCCTCTAGTGCCAGTTGCCATACCAGGCAGTGATGCAACCAGTCAGGATGCTCTTGATGGTGCAGCTGTATAACTTTTTGAGGATCTGAGGACCCATGCCAAATCTTTTCAGTCTCCTGAGTGGGAATAGGTTTTGTTTGCCCTCTGCCCTTGGTGTGTTTGGACCATGACAGTGCGTTAGTGATGGGAACACCAAGGAACTTGAAGCTCTCAACCTTTTCCACTACAACCCCGTCAATAAGAATGGGGGCGTGCTCGGCTCTCCTTTTCCTGTAGTCCACGATCATCTCCTTTGTTTTGATCACGTTGAGGGAGAGGTTTTTATTAGAGGTCGACCGATTATGATTTTTCAACGCTGATACCGATTATTGGGGGACCAAAAAAAGCCYATACTGATTAATCGGACGATTTTTATATATATATGTGTGTGATATTGACAATTACAAAAATACTGAATGAACAATGAACACTTATTTTAACTAAATATAATACATAAATYAAATCAATTTAGTCTCAAATAAATAATGAAACATGTTCAATTTGGTTTAAATAATGCAAAAATACAGAAAGTAAAAGTGCAATATGTGCCATGTAAAACTAATGTTTAAGTTCCTTGCTCAGAACATGAGAACATATGAAAGCTGATGGTTCCTTTTAACATGACTCTTCAATATTCCCATTTAAGAAGTTTTAGGTTGTCATTATTATAGGCATTATGACGTGTCGACTATTTCTCTCTATACCATTTGTATTTCATATACCTTTGACTATTGGATGTTCTTATAGGCACTTTAGTATTGCCAGCCTAATCTCGGGAGTTGATAGGCTTGAAGTCATAAACAGCGCTGTGCCTCAAGTATTGCTAAGAGCTGCTGGCAAATGCAGTAAAATGCTGTTTGAATAAATGCTTACGAGCCTGCTGCTGACTGAGCGGTGGTAGGTAAACTGCTCTATCAAATATCAAATCATAGACTTAATTATAATATAATAAACACACAGCAAAATGAGCCTTTGGTCATTTATATGGTCAAATCCAGAAACTATCATTTKGAAAACAAAGCGTTTATTKTTTTGGTGAAATACGGAAGTGTTCCGTATTTTATCGAACYGGTGGCAACCCTAAGTCTAAATATWGCAGTTACATTGCACAACCTTCAATGTTATGTCATAATTATGTAAAATTCTGGCAAATGAATTACGGTCTTTGTTAGGAAGAAATGGTCTTCACACAGCAACGAGCCAGGCGGCCCAAACTGCTGCATATACCCTGACTCTGCTTGCACAGAACGCAAGAGAAGTGACAATTTCTCTAGTTAATATTGTCTACTAACATGCATTTCTTTTAACTAAATATGCAGGTTTAAAAATATATACTTCTGTGTATTGATTTTAAGAAAGGCATTGATGTTTATGGCTAGTTACTTTTGTGCAACGATTGTGCTTTTGTTAAATCATCACCTGTTTGGCGAAATTTATCATCGAATCACAGCCTACTTCAATTAACAGTCACCGCATTCATTATATGCAAAGCAGACAAGCTAGTTAACCTAGTAAAATCATCAACCATGTGTAGTTAACTAGTGATTATGTTAGGATTGATTGTTTTTTATAAGATAAGTTTAATGTTAGCTAGCAACTTACCTTGGCTCCTTGCAGCCACAGGTCCTTTTGATGCTGCACTCGTGTAACAGGTGGTCAGCCTGCCACGCAGTCTCCTCGTGGATTGCAATGTAATCGTCGTCCAAAAAGGCAGATTCTTCTGAAAACTTGAAATCGGCCCTAATTAATCGGTCGACCACTAGTTGTTATGCTGGAACCACACGCCAGGTCTCTGACCTCCTCCCTATAGGCTGTCTCATCGTTGTCGGTGAAGTTAATTACATTTACATTTAAGTCATTTAGCAGACGCTCTTATCCAGAGCGACTTACAAATTGGAAAGTTCATACATATTCATCCTGGTCCCCCCGTGGGGAATGAACCCACAACCCTGGCGTTGCAAGCGCCATGCTCTACCAACTGAGCCACACGGGACCACGTTAATGATGGAATTGGAGTCGTGCTTGGCCATGCAGTCATGGGTGAACAGGGAGTAAAGGAGGGGACTGAGCATGTACCCCTGAGGGGCCCCCGTGTTGAGGATCAGTGTGGCATATGTGTTAATACTTACCCTTACCACCTGGGGGCGGCCTGTCAGGAAGTCKAGGATCCAGTTGCAGAGGGAGTTGTTTAGTCCCAGGGTCCTTAACTTAGTGATCCAATGAATAGCATTCTCACGTAGGTGTTCCTTTTGTCCGGGTGGGAAAGGGCAATGTGGAGTGCAATAGAGATTGCGTCATCTGTTGATCTGTTGGGGCGGTATGCAAATTGGAGTGGGTCTAGGATTTCTGGGARAATGGTGTTGATGTGAGCCATGACCAGCCTTTCAAAGCACTTCATGACTACACATGTGAGTGCTATGGGTCGGTAGTCATTTAGGCAGGTTACCTTGGTGTTCTTGGGCACAGGGACTATGGTGGTCTGCTTGAAACATGTTGGTATTACAGACTCGGTCAGGGACAGGTTGAAAATGTCAGTGAAGAGACTTGCCAGTTGGTCAGCGCATGCTCAGAGTACACGCCCTGGTAATCCGTCGGCCCTGTGTAACGGATGTGAAATGGCTAGCTAGTTAGCGGGTACGCGCTAATAGCGTTTCAATCAGTTACGTCACTTGCTCTGAAACCTAGAAGTACTGGTTCCCCTTGCTCTGCAAGGGCCGCGGCTTTTGTGGAGCGATGGGTAACGATGCTTCGTGGGTGACTGTTGTTGATGTGTGCAGAAGGTCCCTGGTTCGCGCCCGTGTCGGGGCGAGGGGACGGTCTAAAGTTAAACTGTTACACCTGCAGCCTTGTGAATGTTGACCTGTTTAAAGGTCTTACTCACATCGGCTATGGAGAGCGTGATCACAGTCATCCGGAACAGCTGGTGCTCTCCTGCATGCTTCAGTGTTGCTTGCCCAGATGCGCACCTATAGAAATAATTTAGCTCGTCTGGTAGGCTCGTATCACTGGGCAGCTCACGGCTGTGCTTGCCTTTTGTAGTCCGTAATAGTTTGCAAGCCCTGCCACTTCCGACGAGCATCGGAGCCAGTGTAGTAGGATTCAATGTTAGTCCTGTATTGATGCTTTGCCTGTTTGATGGTTCATCGTTGGGCATCTGCGTCATCTGACAACTTCCGTATTGAGCGAGTCACTGGTACTTCCTCCTTTAGTTTTTGCTTGTTTGTTATTTTCCATTGCAAAACGTTTTCCTACAGTGTGCCCTACTAAACACAACCCTGGTGACTGACAGTTATATAAAATGTATCTACTCATAAGAGAAGACAAATGGAAATTAGAATCCTATAATGGTGAATACCAGTAGTCAATCTCTACATTAATTTGAACTGAAACAGAGTTGACTTCAACTGTMTGCACATGCATCCAAAATGTAGTTGTACATGTTTGATCTAGTAGTTAAGAAATATGCTTTGAAGTGTTATCAATGTGCTTGGTTCTCTTGTGTATTTGTACATTATGATATCTTGTAAATCATTGAAAATTATGTCCAAGTGTCTTATAAAATGCTCTKATTTTTGCAGCGAAGAAGAGAAAATCAGATAAGGTATTTACACTTTCTTTGAAACCACAATGAAATATTTTCTGTAATAACATAGTTTTGCCACTAGTTGATCATTCTGCTTTTCTTGATGCTTTATCTGAATAGAATCCAGTGCCACAGCTGAATTTCAAGTGAGAAATCGAAGGGAGAATGTTGATTGGCACTTGGGGTTTGTGTAGTTGTAACCAATCTAATAAAATTACTACAGGAAAGCACGACCAAAACAAACCATAAAAATAAAGTTATCTTAATATGTTCATAAAGTTTCCAACAGTATCCAGCATGATCCTGAAAGGCGACGAGACCKAATTTTGATTTCTTCAATTTTAATGCTTGTTGTGATTGTCAAGCTTTCTGTTAAACAGAACATATTATTTTTATTGAATAAGACAATTAAATTACATATTTCTTATAGTTTTGTGTAAACTCTTTAAAAAAATATATGTATATATATATTCCTTTTTRATTGTAGAATCCAAACTCACCCAGGAGATCCAAATCATTTAAACATAAGAGTGGTAAGTTATCATCATTAGTCTGTAACTACTAAATGCATGGTAATTGTGACAAATGGAGCGATTGCTTTAGGCCTCATTCTTTGGATAGGCCTAATACACACTCTGGCATTAATTCAATAGTATGACAAAGGATATACTGTATGCAAGTTGTCCCTGAGACGCTCTACCCTAGTTCTAGGTCATTGAGACTGAGAGATTAAGTAAGGTGTGGACTGTGGCGCATATGAAATATAKGTTTTAGGTCAGATGTTTTGCAGTTGCGCTGTGCACCTCAGAAGATATTGCTATTTTATATGAAGGTGGTTCCAGAGATCATTTGACGAGTGTAACTAAAATAAAAACCTCCTGGAACYTCCCCATAATCATAATTTCACAGCCACAGTATAATTTGCTTGGAGTGGAGAATGGAGATGACTTTGATAAATAGAGTCAGTCTGTCTCCACAGGTATGATGGGCCCCAGACGGCGTATGGACAACCAGGAGAGCCCACGCATGCTGATGAAAGATGAMGCCTTCCCTCAGTGACAGACACACAGGAAGACCATTCAGAGTCCACCCTGGCTCCTTTTGTTTTTCAATGGACCGTGACAGATGTGTAGTAGACTATTTCTAAATGGGTCGTGTTCATTAAGCACCACACTGAACAAAACTGACTGATACAGGGAGGTAGTGACTGAACTTCTCCAATAAGAAATGCTTGTTTGTTTTTTCCATTGTGAAACGTTTTAAAATGTTTTGTTACTGTGTGCCCTAATGAACACAACACTGCTGAAGCAGTCCAGAGACCCCCTGCACAGTGTGTCTCTTCCGTTTTTTCCCCCCTCACCGAATCGTTGCACCAATAATCATTATTTTATATCATACATTATTTTATCGATAGGTAGCTCTTGGCTGGCATCTTTATGAAATATTGTGTTAGAATCTGTCAATGCACAGACAAGGAGTCAGGTCGTACAGTGGCTAGGCAGAGGCAGTCGAAGTCAGAGCAATGGATACCAAGGACCATTTGATTATGCACTGACATTTTGATGATATTATCAGTCAAGAAGTCTTTTCAACTATCATTTTTTTGACAAGAACATAATTATGTACAGTTAAAAACAGGAGTCACATAACTTACAGACAATAATAATTAATGGTTTGTCATTTTATTACTCCATATTCACAATGTCAACATCATGATTCTCCRACTGATGAGTATGCTGAAAGGACTCCCGTCACTTGTCATTCACCTGTGGAAATAGGTTTTGAAATAAACTGCAAACTCCTTGCAGTAGAACATGGGTTAATCTGTTTCATTGTAGATGAGTAGTTAGTTAGGCTTGTTTTCTAGCATTCAAAACATTCTTTATTATTTGTTTACATTGTAAAGGGTTATATGTGTCCTCAGTGTTGTGATAGTGTAAATATTTAAATAGTTGAAATGCTGCTATCATGGCTTTGTATTTGTTCATCTGTCAAGTAATAAACGATTGTCATCTGTCGATGTGTAATATTTGAACTGCGAGTATAGTAATTAAAATTATGTTTGGCTTGATGTGGGCTGATGCATACATCTGGGGAGGGGGGGTTGCAACAAAGCCAAGTTTTAGTAAACACTTTTCTGTTCAATGAACCTGAACATACCCTAAGCCTTCCCAGCCTGTAGTGCACTCAGTCGTGAGCAAGGGAGGCTGTTGATTGCCTGTTGTGGAAATTTTTTGGTGTGTGCCCAAAGTGATGTAGCTAGTAGGGCTTTTAGCTTGCTATGTGTTTTTGAAAATGTCTTGATTTTAAAGCCTATAGACTCAGACATTGTATTTGGCATGAGGGTTGACATTGTAGCCTTCAGTCTCAGAGTAAAGTATCTTTGCTACAGTCGGAACAGTGACAAATAYAACCCATTCCCCCCATTCTTGCAGAAAGGGAGCTTTCAAAAGTTTCAGCTGTAGAGATAGGACTCATCTTTGTATCTGTGCCATTATAGCCTCAATGGCACTGCCCATGCAGATGCTATCTCCATTTTGAAGTAGTCAATTTTATTCTTCARGATTGGCTGATCCCTTCTGATGACTGGGTTGGACATGACTCCAACAGGGTCAKCAGGAGGGATCAGCCAATGAAGTTGGAAGTCTCACCCAGTTGACTKAATTAAAATAGTGGAAGCCCTCAATGGCGCTGCCCATGCTAACATAGCCTTTTGACCACTAGAGGCCTCTATCATCCTCTATGGTTTCAACCAATCTGGCAACAACTAYCTAGTAGGAGGCGGCACTGGCAGTTGACACGGCGCACACACTTCTATCTTCAGACATTGGACAGACTCTTCAACATGCTCTTGTGACCATTAATATAAATTGGCCTGACAAATTCAACTATTTGGGGAGGGGATGATACAAATATACCACTTTGTAGGAAGGAGTAAAGCGACCGTCGGTCATCACTCGCAAATAAACACCCCGGAACTGGTTAGCTAGCTAACGTTAGTAACGTTACGCTCAGTTGGCTAGCTTTATATTGGCAATGTTTACTAGCTACACAACTGTCAACACGCGTGGAGAATAAACGTTTGGCCTGTGTACAATCAGCAAGACAGCTTGTTCTCAACACCGAAAACTTCACGGCGACCTACCACCACTTGTAGCTCCGAAAATGGCTTCAAGAGGGGGCTTTCCGGCTACTCAGATGAACCCCAGTGTTAACCCCATGAACGCTGGACATGCTGGCGGTGGAATGAGGATGCCAGGYATCCAACAGAATTCGGGTTTCCGAGCCATGAATGCCACTCCTCAGTACCATCAGGTAACTTGTCGAGAGGTTTCCCCTCGGCTAACTTGTAACTAATTGCATATCATTTACCGTGATAACGTTGCTTTATTGGCTAAAATATGGCAAGTAATATTACTTAGTGACAAGTTAAGCAACGTTACTGTATAACGTTATCATGTTACAAAAACAGTGTTGGGTTAGGCTAACTACTAGCTAGTAAAGTTAGCTAGACACTGCTGTAAGTATCAGACAAGTGGCAATGCAGCTACTGTAGTTAGAAAATTAATTWGCGTTTCCTATTAATCTGTGGTATATTGACTTTTCATTTAATCTGGCAACTTCCGCATTTCAAGAAAGTGAAAAACTGACCGCGGCGTGAGTAGTTGATCATACCTATGTGAAGCTAGCCARAATAGTGTAATTTGCGGCTCGCCTTCAAAATAAACGTCCCCCTTTTGAAAGTGATTCAAACGGATACAAATAGTGGAATAATGCCGTTTTTGGACTCGATAATGCTTAACAAAGTCGGAATGTTACATAAATTCAAKAAAAGACAATGAGTTAATTTTACACAAGTACAAATCTGTTAATTGCACTAACTGTGTTATACTTTATAATTGCATTAGGGCATACTCACGTGCACTGTACAGCCTAACCTATGGATGTTGTACCTATGAAATGGGGTATCAGCCTACTCAGTCATACTCAAATAATAGCGTCTTATCTCTTATTGTGTGACTGTTAAAAACTGCTGTACAGTGCAATATGAATGTCCAATAGACTGACTGGAAGGGTGATCCCCTTCCATTCGAAATCCCACAGTAAGAGCTAAGAAGCTTATATTTGTGTAAATTCTACACAGTTGTGTTGTGTGAAACCCCATTTAATGGGTGCACAGTCCATAGGTTAGGCTTTACACTGCATGTAAATATGCCCCAATGCAATTCTAAAGTCTAATACATCCACAGTGTGTTTTCAAATGAACTAATTGTCTTTTGTTTAATTGWTATAAAAATATTCTAGCCTTATCTAGTCCAAATATGGCATGATATCACTATTACTTTCAATTGGAGGCTTTTATTTTAAAGGCCAACCGCAAATTAAACGATTGTGGCTAATCCTTATTYTGGCTAGCTTCATACAGCTAATCATACATCACGTGGTTGCTTGCTGGCTACTGTCAGTTGTTGGAAAACAAAGTTTGCAAATTAACAGGCAGCCGAAATGCAAGCTTTTTCATCACCGCCATATGCATGACTATATGTAGCTAGTTCATGCATAATGTGTTAGGCTACGTAAACTTGTATTACTAATACATGGTTCCTCTTTGAAAGATATCATAACAAACATTGATCACTTCAGTGAGGAAGAAAGTTGTCAGTTTGCCATAAATGTAACCCCTTTCTGTCCCCCGGTGCTTTTCATTTCCAGCACCCTGGTATGCCACCCAACAGGGGGATCCCGATGGGGCCAATTGGGGGCCCTGGACCCTCTTATGGGGGCGGGAACATGCCCTTACGCATAGGAATGGGGCAATCGGCCATGGACGCCTCCCGAAAGCGATTCCTTCAACAACAACCGCAGGGGGGGCTGGGAGGCCCAAGGCGTGGGTGAGTTAGGGGGTGGGTTGGGTAGACTGTCTGGGGGGCACACAGTCTGTTTTTAGAAGGGGACATCGGGGTTGTTGTAGTGGTGGTGGGGTTTGTGGGGCGCCATTGCACAGCATATTGATTAACCATGACTGAGGATTATGGCTGTACACAAATATATTTGGTCTTGCCAGACATTGGCCTTGTCTGAAATCTGTCATGCCTACTACTTACTTACTAAAACTACACACTATTTACTAATCGAACTACATACTATTTAGAACATACTGCRTAGTAAAAATTAATGCAGTAAGCAACAAATATCAACATACTAGGCTCACCCATCCTGAGAATGTATCATCTAATGTTGCGCTGATTCCCGCCATTCGTTCATTTGGGTACAACGTGTGCCCTTATCTCATTATCAGCTGTTGTCACACACACGTGAGTCTGTAAATACTCTTTTATTCCTCAKAAATGTGCAGCGAATTCTACTAGATGAAAAGCCAAAAGGAAAATAACATCCTGGAATTTTAAGCATACTCGCTTTTCGAAATTTCACATACCTAAAAGGCCTACTATTTAGAAAGCTAGTATGATTATTCGGACTCGGCTATTGTCTATACCAGGTTATCGTTCTTGGTGAATTCTCAGGCACAGTTATTTTTGAATGAATGATGCAGTTTGAATGCTGAATACTTCATGTCATGAAGACATGCAACCTAACTGCACTACTGTCAATGATAATGCATCTGGTAACCACAACTAATAGAGCACCATGTGATCCCCCACAAACAAGTACAAGCCCTTTATGACCATTAAGTGTACACCACAGTACTAGAAGTCAGCCGTGTGGTGGTACATTAATGACACACAAGACAGACGGTCARGGTCTTTTGGGATCCTTCCAGGGTCTTTGATAGTGACGGTGGTGTAGGGACACTACTGAAAGACTCTTTTGTACCCCTGTCCTCTCAGTCAGTGGTCTGTCTGTTGCTCCACACAATCTGCTGCACAGAGGAGTTAAAAACAAAGAAGACGTCCCATGACCATGCCCCACTGCCAGACAGAGCCACGTGGACAAGGGCATCTTTTTTTTCTTTCTTTTTTTTTTTACCTCAAAATGGAATGAGGTCATCTGCTTGTAAATGTTTGGGAGGATGGATTTCTGGTGGTTATTTCTATCATTTTGATTTACCGCAAGGGTCTGTGTTTTTGAATGTAGTTTTCAAAATATACTGACCAAAAATGTAGATGCAACAATTTCAACGATTTTACTTAATAKTACAGTTCATATAAGGAAATCGGTCAGTTGAAATACATTTATTAGGCCCTAATCTATTGATTTCACATGACTGGGCAGGGGTGCAGCAATGGGTGGGACTGGGAGGGCATAGGCCCACCCACTGGGGAGCCAGGCCCAGGGAATTAGAATACGTTTTACCCRACACAAAAGGGCTTTTGTTACCGACAGAAATACTCCTCAGTTTCATCAGCGGTCTGGGTGGCTGGTCTCAGACGATCCCGCAGGGGYAAAAGCCGGTGTGGAGGTCCTGGGCTGGCGTAGTTACACGTGGTCTGCAGTTGAGGTCGGTTGGACGTACTGCCAAATTCTCTAAAATAACGTTGGAGGCGGCTTATGGTAAAGAAATGAACATTCAATTCTCTGGCAACAGCTCTAGTGTTTAATCAGCTTCTTGATATGCCACACTTGTCAGGTGGATGGATTTTCTTGGCAAAGGAGAAATGCTCACTAATAGGGTTCTGGACAAATTTGTTCACATTTTTGCCAAATAAGCTTTTTGTGCATATGGAACATTTCTAGGATCTTTTATTTCAGCTCATGAAACATGGGACCAACACTTTACATGTTGCGTTCTATATTTTTACTCAGTATATATGAGATCCTTGGCACTTGATTAGCGAGTCGAACCAAGGYCTGAAAGTGAAAGGCCCTGAATAATTGGATTTACTTTTAAGCAAGGTGGAGCTAGTTTAATTCGATCAAAGAAAACAAAAGCTTTTGTTGATTAAATTGTGATAAGTGTTAGCCTTTGGGTCCAAAGAGTTGTGAGCCTGAACAGGCATCAGGGTCATATTCAGTAGGCACGAAGCGGAAGAAAACATATTGAAARGTGGCGGTACCATCTGAAGTCGTCCAATAAGAAATGTTGCAAAACATTTTGGTACGTTTTACCTGAATGAACACATCCCAATCCTCTATCTGTGGAATAGTGTAGCTATCATCATAAAGGTGTTTCTGTTTAAATAGCCAACATTCTAATTGCCTTACAATATTCCATTAAAGATGCGTGAAGATCTAACACTTTGTCTCGATTTGTGTTTTTGCAGCAAAAGGCGCAGGATGGCCGACAAGGTGCTACCACAGAGGGTGAGTATAAACGTTGCCCCCTTGAAAAATAATAGTTTGATCTAAAACCATAGATATGCATACAGTATATGGCTCTGGATCGATCCATTTATTCCCGAATGGGGAGGAAGACCCCATATCCCCCACATATTGAATCCTCCTTGTTCCAGATCCGAGACCTGGTTCCAGAGTCTGAGGCCTATATGGACCTGCTGGCCTTTGAGAGGAAGCTGGACCAGACCATCGCCCGCAAACGCATGGAGATCCAGGAAGCCATCAAAAAGCCCATTACGGTACAGCTCAAACTCATTTGTATGTATGGTATTGTAAGATAATAATCATACATTGATCAATTAACACAATTTGGTCTTCCAGTGTTTCCCTTAGATTCCTCTTCAGTCAGTATACAAAGGCTCCCAAAGCGAAATCCAGGGCAACATCCAGTTTATGTCAAATTATTTTAGTCTGTCTAGATCTGCAAAAATTATTTTAGATCTGTCAGGCAAGAGAACTAGGAAGGGTGGCCTCCCCAACATTGGTATAGGAAACACTTTCTTTGTAAGGTTGTGATGTGTGCTCTTGTTTACCTCTCAGCAAAAGCGCAAGTTGAGGATCTACATATCCAACACCTACACACCCGGCAAGCCAGAAGGCGAAGAGGTAGAAAAAGTGTCATCCTGGGAACTAAGGGTGGAGGGAAAACTCCTTGAGGATGTAAGTGACCCAACTGTGTCTATCTGACGCCAGTGGTAGCTAGCCTAAAACTTGTGACGTCACCCACCTAAAACCACACAAGACAAATGAAGTCATATTTCTAGCCAAAGTTTAGTCGTAAGTCACAAGCCAGTAGGTATTGGTCGTCATCCACCATGTAGGGAAAKKWTTTTTTAAAGRGGAGGAAACGATACCTGAATTAAACTGCATCCATAGAGCTTGTTTGTTATACTCGTATAACACCATGTTATTTTTGCGATGTACAATCAACACCATATGTAGTTGGACAGAACCTAAAATTTGTCTCTATGCTCCAGCGTTTTGMGTTTTGAGATGTTTCATGAGGCGACAGTACAAAATGTCACCTTTTCATTCGAGGGGATTTTCATACAAACTGTTTTACAGTTTAGAAATGAAAGCACTTTATACAGTGCCTTCGGAAAGTATTCAGACCCCTTGACTTTTTAATTTTTTTTATTACGTTACAGCCTTATTCTGAAATTGATTGATTAAAAAATGCTCTGCAATCTACACACAATACCCCAAAATGACAAAGGGAAAACAGGCACAGAMCTGTGGAAGGGTACCAAAACATTTGTGCAGCATTGAAGTTCCAAAGAACACCGTGCCCTCCATCATTCTTAAATGGAAGAAGTTTGGAACCACCAAGTCTCTTCCTAGAGCTGGCTGCCTGGCCAAACTGAGAAATCGGGGAGAAGGGCCTTGGTCAGGGAGGTGACCAAGAACCGAATGGTCACTCTGACAGAGTTCCAGAGTTCCTCTGTGGAGATGGGAGAACTTTCCAGAAGGACAACTATCTCTGCAGCACTCCACCAATCAGGCCTTTATGGTAGAGTGGCCAGATGGAAGCCACTCCTCAGCGGCAGGGACTGGGAGACTAGTCTGGATCAAGGGAAAGCTGAACGGAGCAAAGTCCAGAGAGATTATTGATGAAAACCTCCTGAGGGCTCAGGACCTCAGACTGGGGCGAACGTTCACCTTCCAACAGGACAACGACCCTAAGCACACAGCCAAGACAATGCATTGGCTTTGGGACAAGTCTCTGAATTTCCTTGAGTGGTCCAGCCAGAGCCTGGACTTGAACCTGATTGAATATCTCTGGAAAGACCTGAAAATAGCTGTGCAGCAACGCTCCCCATCCAACCTGACAGGATCTGCAGAGAAGAATGGGAGAAACCCCAAATACAGGTGTGCCAAGCTTGTAGCTTCATACCGAAGAAGACTCAAGGCTGTAATCGCTGTCAAAGGTGCTTCAACAAAGTACTGTGTAAAGGGTCTGAATACTTATGCAAGTGTGGTATTTAATTTTTTTAATTATAAATTAGCAAACATTTCCTGCCCTGTTTTTCCTTTGTCATTATGGGTTATCGTGTGTAGATACTGTGTAGAAAAACAATTGAATCAATTTTAGAATAAGGCTGTAACATAACAAAATMTCGAAAAAGTCAAGGTCTGAATTCTTTCCGAATGCACTGTATATCTAGTCCCCCCCCATTTGACGAAGTTGTAATTATTTGGAAAAATTCATTTTAGTAGTAAAAAATTGAGTATTTGGACCCATGTTCCTAGCACGCAATGAGTACATCAAGCTTCTGACTCGACAAACTCGATTTAGGTTTGTGTTTTGAGTTATGTTTTGCCCAATAGGAGCAGAATAGTGATTGATGACCAGAGTAATTTTCTTTCTAAATGAGTAGATAAGATGTTTCTGAACACCTTTTAAATAAACCTTGATAATGCCATGATTAAGAAAAATCATGATGAGTGAGGTTGGCCTACAACAAACCATGCTAACCTCTCACCATTACAATAACAGGGGAGGTAAGCATTTTTCAGTGGGTATGGTCTTTGTGCCTCTACATTTCTCACTCATCATGATTCATTAATGACTTTCCATAATCATGGTAAAAATCCACATTAATTTAGGAGTGTCCAGAAACATCTTCTATTCTTACTAACAGTAAAAGTGACTTCAAAATGACACTACATTATTCACCATTCTGTTCCTACTGGGCAAAACATTATCTGAAACGCAACCAAAACAAACTATAAAAAAAATAGTTATTTAACTAGGCAAGTCAGTTAAGAACAAATTCTTATTTACAATGACGGCCTACCAAAAGGCAAAAGGCCTCCTGCGGGGACGGGGGCTGGGACACAGCATGGTAACGACACAGCATGGTAACGACACAGCATGGTGACAACAACAGGGTAGCAGCACAAAACATGGTACAAACATTATTGGCCACAGACAACAGCACAAAGGGCAAGAAGGTAGAGACAACAAGACATCACGCGAAGCAGCCACAACTGTCAGTTAGTGTCCACGATTGAGTCTTTGAGTGAAGAGCTGGAGATAAAACTGTCCAGTTTGAGTTTGGTTTGCAGCTCGTTCCAGTCACTAGCTGCAGCAAACTGAAAAGATGAGCGACCCAGGGATGTGTGCGCTTTGGAATATCTTGTGCTGCAGTAGATACCTCGCGTAGGGGTTAGTTGATAGTAATTTAACATTTGTTGATAGTTAATTGAGCAATTATAGACCATCTACAGATGGACTATCCAAATAGTGTCACTGAATTTTCTGTTGGAAATATTGTCTGTATATGAGGCTGCAGCGATTAGACAGAAATGGGAAAATTGGAGCCAACCATTAAAGCTGCAGCCATGATCAAAAACCATTAACTGTTATAAGCGTTGTAATACATACATTTTAGAAAACATGTTCCAGCTTTATTATAGTGCGTATGACGTCTCTCTCGCTTATCTCCGTTACACTATGTTCTGAATGTATGTTACAACTTTATTTGGAGTGGATATCAAATCTCCACTACAAATGCATCCAKGTTTGTAGAGACACAAGCTTTATGTAGTCATTAACCACATTTCCTTACAACCATTTCATGCAGATGATTTGCCTGACGCATAAAAAAAAAAAAAAAGTAATGACAGGTCTGGTGGAAATTTGGTAGATCATTTTGTTGTTGGTGAAATGGATTATGCGACATTTGCGGTGGATATGCTTTTATGCGCAAATATTGATGTTAAAACCATCTCGCTGGGAAACTCATGGTCGTGCGATTTTAAAATGGGGAGTTGCAGAGTTTATAGGCTGAAATAAGTTTTAAAGTTCATAAGTTTATGACTTATGGWGGATAAAGTGCATGGTAATGAGCTTTATGCAAATGTCCAATAAATATTGATACTACGTCGTCATGCACAGCTGTTTATCTGCAAAAAGTCAGTTTGATGGAAACRAATTTGCCTATTTTTCTTTACATACAGAATTTAGAATATTCACATGAAAATCTGTCGCCAATTGTATGGAACCCTGGCTACAGCGTATAAGGAATATGGTACCAAATACTAAACTTTTCACATTATCAGTGAATTCGACKTAATACTTATTACTTTGTATGGGGGGGAGACTAGTACATAAAGTGCCTTRATTTCTAAATGGTAATAGGAAACATTTGATCTCAAATCCAAAATGCTGGAGCATAGAGCCAAATTCACAATTTTTTACTTAACTGTCCAAATACGTGTGGTGTTGAGTATGCTCAGAAATATTGTTTTTGCCCCCACCATTTCATCTGAATCTAATGCCCCTTTTTTACAATTTACTACCTGAGCCTGTCTCTAAAAATATTTTAGGCACTRAACTTCAGCGTTCTCCAATTCTGTTGGCCTGTGTCCTTGGCTTACACTACCCAGCCAGATGTTTTTTCCGTTTTTCTCTCATGTTCCTCTTTTCTCCGAAACAAGGAATTGAAACCATGGCTCGTTCTTTCTGCTACGTGCCATGAGTCGACATGCACGCTTCATACTTCTCATCTTCCAGCTGACAGTCATTGACTGCATCCCAAACGGCTCCCTATYTAGTGAACTACTTTTAACCAGAGACCTATGGTAGTAGTGCACTATATATGGCATATGGTGCCATTTGGAACGCATGCGATGACTGGCTTGGCTGCAGCCACATTAAAAAGGGGGGGATTTATTTCTTGTTTTCCATTGCTTCAGTGGTTAGAGTGTGTGTAGGAAGGAGAGAGGGAAGGGGTGAGAGGGGACATGTTGCGCAAAAAGTCATTGGCAGGGGTGAGTTTTGTTGGGGGGGTGTAAACTTAGCCAACTTCTCCCAGAATGTTAGGTTTTCGCCAGCCACAGCCCCCTAATGTGGTAGGTACCAAACAATGCAGCTYTAGCAAAACACTGTAAAACAAAAAATACCAGTGTGAATGATTTTGTTTTCTTCTATTCTTTCCGCACATGCTATTCCTAGCCTGGGAAACAGAAGAGGAAGTTTTCGTCTTTCTTTAAGAGTCTGGTCATTGAGCTCGACAAGGAACTGTATGGACCTGATAACCACTTGGTAGAGGTATGAAGGACACCAATACATACTTTGTCAACTACATTGACAACGTTTTTAGAATAGTACCACTGAACAAGCGTTCAATTTGCCACCACTGTTCAATTGGTCAGACATGAACAAAAAAATGAAAGGCTTACCGTAATGAAACTTCAATATAATAACACACAGCCATGTAGCACACAGCCATGTTGATCCTACGAATGGTGTTGAGGGATGGTTATGTAGAGAACGGCTTGCATGAAGAGAATCTCAATAAAGCCCACACTAAAGAAGAATAGATGTTAGTGTGCTGTTTTTGCACCATGTCAAGTTCTTTTGGGCACACAGCGGAAAATGTTTTGCATCGGAAAAAGATAATTAGTTTCTTATTGGACAAGTGCAGTTAGACCCTCCCTGTTTGTCKATTTTCTACCATTTGGTGCCTAATGAACATGACTCAAAACAAGCCGAAATGTGGAGGGAGTTGCTAAACTTGTCCAATAAACAATTGTTTTTAATTTCGTTTGCAAAATGTCTTGCACTAATTAATATGACCCACAGTTCTAAACTCTCTCTGTATTCTCTCAGTGGCACAGGATGCCCACCACCCAGGAGACAGACGGCTTCCAGGTGAAGAGACCAGGGGACGTGAGCGTGAAATGCACCCTCCTCCTAATGCTGGACCACCAGGTATACACACACACACCAGTGTATATTTTGTGCACTTAAATTTGATTTAGTCTATTAGGTCTTAGTCACATTTGTCATTTGAATAATGATTTAGTCTAGTTATTGTCAAAATGGCAGTTGGCCATTTTAGTCTACTATACATGCCCTTTCATTTTAGTCACATCACATTTGTATTGCCTCATTAACCTATAGTAAACATAAATCACTGACTTCGATGTGCACAAACATCCATAGCCTTGTCCTACCAACATTTMTCTGCATAACATCCTATTCTCTTCCCAACAAGAGAAATATGACATATACAGTACCAGTCCATAGTTTGGACACACCTACTCATCCAAGGGTTTTTCTTTATTTTGACTATTTTCTACATTGTAGAATAATAGTGAAGACATCAAAACTAGGAAATAACACATATGGAATCATGTAGTAACCAAAAAAGTGTTAATCAAAATATATTTTAGATTCTTCAAAGTAGCCACACTTTMCCTTGATGACAGCTTTGCACGCTCTTGGCATTCTCTCAACCAGCTTCACCTGGGATGCTTTTCCAACAGTCTTGAAGGAGTTCCCACATATGCTGAGCACTTGTTGGCTGRTTTCCCTTCACTCTGCGGTCCAACTCATCCCAAACCATCTCAGTTGGGTTGAGGTCYGGTGATTGTGGAGGTCAGGTCATCTGAAGCAGCATTCCATCACTCTCCTTGGTCAAATAGCCCTTACACAGCCTAGATGTGTGTTGGGTCATTGTCTTATTTTTTTTTTACTATAGTCATATAGTGCCGATGCCGCCCCTCATCTCTGATTCTCCACTGGGTGCTCAATATCAAGTGTGCCTATAGGCTAATTAGTGTGGTCTCAATCAAGTGATCCATAGCTTATAGGCTACAAAGTGCATGCTCAGAGGGACAGAGCAGAGTTATATTTCTAAGATTGCTGCTGGGATGGTGTAAATAAAACTAGGCTGCATTATACACGGCAATGGATATTCCAACCCTGAGCCCCAGCCTGCTCTGCTATTGCAGATCCAAAACTTTTTTGTGTGTGTGTGCTACTTACCCAATGACTGGGCTACGGTGGRAGTTCAGGAGGAGAGTCAAAGGTTTCTTCCTAAAATAATTTTTGATTAGGCCAAGTCCAAAAAATTCACTAACAATCTGTTCAGTTTGAGAAGGAGAGCGCGGAGATGAGAGGGACCGGAGGTCAACTTTGATAGCGTGCTACTGCTATACTTGATTTTATTAAAAACAATATGTTATTGACCTCCCAATAAGCTAGTTTCTTTGACGTTCAGAGGCCGACTTTGCTTGGGAAGTAATCTAATTCTGTCACTATGGATTGATTTAAGCTAWWCACCCAGACAGCTTTTTYGGAAACACTTGTGACCTCTGATTGGGTTAAGCCACCGAAGAAGAGTAGCCAGCAGTTAAAGCTTACGTTTATCTGTGTAGGTAGGCCTACCTTCTGGGGTGGAAAGGTAAGCCTAACTTTTGAAAGTACCATGCTCAGATTCATAATGACGTCTCAGATTAAATTAACTGCYGACAAGACACACGCTGATTTGGCATTGGAGAAATATGATAATATGAACACAGGCCTATATCTCTGTCCATTCTTAGCCTGTAATTTTGTGTGGTATTAAAAAGATATTCAACTAATATGTAAAGTTACATAGAATTGCATGAAATGTTTATAGAAGACAAAAATACGATGATCGATTCAGGCAATGCTTTTACTCTAAAGGAGATCTTTCCTCCCCTACTCTTMTCCACGGTGGTATGTGAACCCACAACCTTTTGGCCCGCAGCCCTGTGCGCTATAAAAATGCTTACAGGATGAAGAACCGTTTGTAAAAKGGCATATCCAAGTCTCTGGTCTGTCCAAGAAGTGAGAGTATGTTCTCTGCTATCCACTTTGTTATAATTATTATTTTGGGTATAGGGGAGGGTTTAGGCCAAATATATTTTGCATTGTTCTACATAGCATAGTTCTATCTGAAAGTTCCAAAACATTGTGTCCTGCTGAACAAGCCCTAGGCTGTTTACACTGCTGCTACTAKTATATTATCTATGCATAGTGACTTTACCCCTACCTACATGTACAAATGTCTTCAACTAACCTTTACCCCCACACATTGACTTGGTACCGGTTCCCCCGTATATAGTCTCATTATTTAGTCACAAAATAAAAAAAMATCTACTTTAGTTTATATTTTTCTTAACTGCATTGTTGGTTAAGGGCTTGTAAGTAAGCATTTCACGGTAAGGTCTACACTWGTTGTATTCCGCGCATTTGACGAATAAAATTCTCAGATTTAAAGTTGGCTAATAAGAACATGACTGAACAAGGTGTAGCCTAAACAAATGGTTAACGGTCCAGTCCGCAAGAAGCATAGTCTTTGAACTGTCCCGCGCTATGCTTTATGAATATAAATGCGACCCGCCAGTGCGCTTGGGAAAGAAAACGCAACCGTATTATTGGTCATATCTTTTGAACGGTAAGGGCTAGAATCAGGCGGTTTTCTGAGGAAAAGAGGGAGACTTGGCTACAGAACCTGGCTATGAAATGCAGTGGGGAATGTGGGAGGGTTGAGCGAGACTACACATTCAAAGCCAGCCTACTTTTCTATACTCAAGGGGGAGAAAAACATAGCTAGACTGTTAACTATTTAACTCAATGCTGCTATTGTTTTTATTCCGTAAAGCAGCTTGTTTCCTAACCAGTCAAAGGGTAACTACATAAAGGCTGGTGGTGACTGGTTAGCTATGGGGAAGCAAGAGTATGATCAGAGGCGGCGCCAGAGGCGGCGCCAGAGCCCACACTCATCCCTTGCTCCCCCGCAGCTCACCAGCTCTAGGCTGTGTGTAGAGTACCCTTCCCACTGTTGAACAGAGCGGTGCATCTGTGCTGCTAATATTAATTGTGCTTATCACTGAAAAGATCTCAATCTCTCCAAAAACGAAGTTAATACTGACACACAGACGTGTAATACGGCATGGTAACACGTAGACATTACAGTACCAATAAACCAGAGTAGCTATGGTGAAATGTCACATGCCATCACAGGGTGATGACAATTTTGTTCATAAAATTGTGATGTATGTTTTGACTGTTATTACTACGTAGTCACTCAGACGTTATCAGGGTCATGTTTGCCCGCAGCATACCACCCTGTATCCCATTACTGGTTCAACTCTGAACCTAAGCAGTGTTGGTCCTGGTAGGTCCCTGGATGGGAGACCAGATGCTGCTGGAAGTGGTGTTGAAGGGCTTCTGGTCTAAGGAGATCCAAATCGCCCAGGAGAGTGAAGGGGACATTGCCCTACGTAGTGTGCCATCTTTCGGATGGGACTTTAAATGGGTGTCCTGACTCACTGTGGTCATTAAAAATCCCATGGCACTTACCGTAAGAGTAGGGGTGTTAACCCCGTTGTCATGGCTAAATTCCCAACCTGGCCCCATTCCATCATGGCCAGCTAATCATCCCCCCCATTCCTAATTGGCAGATCACTCCTCACCTCTCCAACTGAATGCTGATGTGTGGTGAGCGTTCTGACACATAAATGGTCGCCGTGCATCACCCAGGTGGGTGCTACACATTGGTGGTGGATGAGGTGAGTTRCCCCCTACTACGTAAAGCACTTTGAGTACCTCAGTTGGTAGAAAAGTGCTATATAAATCCAATCAATAATTATTATTATTAATTAGGCACCAAACCAAAGAAAACTGACTGAAACAGGGAGGGACTAACTGTCCAGTAAGAAACACACATTTTTGTTTTCCATTGCAAAATGTTTTAAAAGATTTTCCGTTGCTTTCCGTAATGAACATGATCCTGATAATAGATATGGGGGAAGGTCAACTGAAGGATGCATGGCAGATGTGTGACTGTCAGCCCTTTCGCAAGATGTATTTCATTTTAGGGAAGTGGAGGCGTGCCAATTTTAAAAGCCAAACTGGCATTACCACATTTGAAGTATTATACTTCCAAACACGTGTTTAATATCTGCATGTTGATTTTGAGGGTTGAATAGTGATGTTTAAATTTCCAGTAACCCACYGAGACGATGTGATGGGAAAGTGTGTTTATCTGTTCTCCAATTGGCTATGTTGGCCTAAAGCCCTCATCTCCCTCTTCCTTTTCTCCTCTGCATTTTTCCTTCTCCCCTCCCTCCTTTACCTCTTCTTTCACCACCTCCTCTTCACACAGCCCCCACAGTACAAGCTGGACCCAAGACTGGCCCGGCTGCTAGGTGTACACACCCAGACACGGGCTAGCATCATGCAGGCGCTGTGGCTCTACATCAAGAACAACAAGCTGCAGGACAGCCACGAGAAGGAGTACATCAACTGCAACCGCTACTTCAGACAGGTGCTGGCCCTTAAGGCTTAAAGGGATGACTTACTTATTCATGATGGCACCTAGTGACGCAAAGGGCCTCGCGTCTTAAAGGGATAATTCATCTCAATTGAACATTGTCAGTGTTGAATTGGATGTTCGCCAATGTTTTTTGAGGCCTGCAGAATTATCTTAATGTAGATATAGTATGATCAACAAACCACACAGTTCTAAATAGATTACAGCTCAAATTTAGACTTTTGTGGAACAATAACAAAATGTGTTTTTTGGGGGGTGAACTGTAATTTAAACATTACTTGTCATGTAGCCTTAGAGAGCAATTGTGAAAGCTCTCAACCATTTGTCAACTTAACTTGACATAAATACAACATAAACATGTAGAAATACCAGCAAACAAAAAGTAACTCCACAATGAATGAAACTCCTACGTAGAGCCCATTTAGGTTGGTAGAATGTGTGTGATAACAGTTGTCCTAAAGCAGGGATTTTCAAACCTCTCTGCGGGGACCTCCAGCCGTTAGCACACCTGGTTCAACTTGTCATCAAGCCCTTGACTACTGGGAATACAGATATGCATCCGTTTCTCACAGATACCTTTAAAAAAAACATGTTTTAAAGCAGCGGCCTAAGGCACTGCATCGCCGTGCATGAGGCATCACTACAGACCCAGGTTCGATCCCAGGCTGTGTCACAGACGACCGGGAGACCCATGAGGCGGGACACAATTGGTCGAGGGTCGCCGAGTTAGGGGAGGGTTTTGACAACCGGCATGTCCTAGCGACTCCTTGTGGCGGGCTGGGCGCCTGCAAGTGGACTTTGGTCGCTAGTTGTTCAGTGTTTCCTCCGACACATTGGTGCGGCTGGCTTCCGGGTTAAGCGAGCAGTGTGGCTTGGCAGGTTCGTGTTTCGAGGGACGCATAGCTCTCGACTTTCACCTCTCCTGAGTCCGTACGGGTGTTGCAGCGATGGGACAAGACTAAATACCAAGTGGATATCATGAAAAAGGAGTAAAAAATAACCACTCAGTATCTGGTGTGACCACCATTTTCCTCATGCAGTGCAACATCTCCTTTGCATTTGATTGTTGATTATGGCCTGTGGAATGTTGTCCCACTCCTATTCAATGGCTATGCGAAGTTGCTGGATATTGGCGGGAACTGGAACACGATGTCTTACACGTCGATACAGAGCATCACAAACATGCTCAATGGGTGACATGTCTGAGTATGCAGGCATTGGAAGAACTGGGAAGTTTTCAGCTTCCAGGAATTGTGTACAGATCCTTGCGACATGGGGTCGTGCATTATCATGTTGAAACATGAAACTGTCCTAAAGCACAGGTATCAAACTCTTTCCATGGATGGCTGAGTGTCTGCGGGTTTTCACTCCTGCCTTGTACTTGAATGATCAATTATGGTCCCTGATCATTTCGGAACATAATTGCACACAAATTAAGAAAATAACAAAACATCAAACTCTGCTTTCCATGGAATGAGTTTGACACCCCTGTCCTAAAGGAATGTTTTATTTTTTATTTTATTTTATTTTTTTGTAAATCAAAAATAAGCTTTACTTAAACGGTTAACTATCCCTTTAACTTGTCTGAACTGCAGATTTTAGGCTGCACACGTATGCGGTTCTCTGAGATTCCCATGAAGCTGGCTGGCCTGCTGCAGCATCCTGACCCAATCATCATCAATCACATGATCAGGTGTGTATGAGTGGCTAATAACCAATCCCAAATCGACACTTACCCCTTGTGCTTGTATAGATCTGAGCGGAATGGATGGGAATATGCCAGAGATCTCAAACTTGCGGCCCACAAGCTGCTTTCTTGTTGTGGCCTCCATACTGATATCTAATACCTGTTGGAATCGGGCCCTATTGAAAGTGTTCCTAAACCCATGTTCATAGTTTATTACTATAGCTTAGTAATATCAGTCAGACTAAAGTCTGGGATACCATTTCTTACATCTGTATTTAGTCATTTAATGTACTGTAATTTTTTTAAAGGGATTTTTCTATGTTCATCCCTTAAAACCGATCACGACTGTCTTAATACGTCTCTGTTCTATTCTCGCCACTCTGTAGCGTGGACCCGAACGACCAGAAGAAGACGGCGTGCTACGACATTGACGTGGAGGTGGACGATCCTCTGAAGGCCCAGATGAATAGTTTCCTGTCCTCAACTACCAATCAGCAGGAGATCGCCGCCCTGGAGATGAAGGTCAATTTTGAATTGAATAAACTTTATTGATCCTTAGAGGTCTGGAACCCTGACCACTATAATGTCCGAATGTTTCAGACCCTTGCTTTAAGTCAGTGGGTTCTTTTGGCAATAACCCTTTCTTTTGAGTGGCTGCAGCCTGCAGTGTTTGCTTGTTTTCATTGAGTGACTAATAAAACTTCCATGACGGAACTAGTGAGTAGATATCTTCGTAAAATGGGAGAGCCTCTGTTGCTCAGGTCTTAGTTTGAAGTGCAATGTTTGAGCATCTGTCCATTTCTCTTATTAGGTGATGGATGAAGAAGTCATTGAATCAGCATGGCTAGTGCTTAGCCTGGTCCCAGATAGGATTGTGCTGTATAGCCAAGACAGTTGGCAAGACGGCATAAACAGATCTGGGTCCAGGCTTATTAGGGCTGGCCTTTCCAACTATAAAAACATACAGCTCTTCATGTCATTTCTAGTATCTCATCAGGCATGTCCTCACTCGACTCTTCTCAGATCCACGAGACCATTGAGTCCATCAACCAGCTGAAGACCCAGCGAGACTTCATGTTGAGCTTCAGCAACAACCCGCAGGACTTCATCCAGGACTGGCTCAAGTCCCAGAGTCGAGACCTCAAGGTACTGACTGACTGTAAATAGCTTGGCATCAAGGGCTGCATTCCATTCCAAAGTGCTGCTCCCTTCCCTCTCTCTCTTTGGTTCTTTCTGCACACTTCCATAGCCAAATATTTTCACAATGTAAATCCAGTGGCTTGTGCATATGTCCTACTTAATAGAATGTATGTATAGGAATCCAATGCCTTGAATGTAATGTACACAAAAGCATATCCTCTTCTCATGTTGTATAGAGGAGATTGAGATGGTGGACCAAGTTATTGAAATATTGTACACTTACCTGTAAATGTATTGTTGTTTTTCAGTTGATGACGGACGTGGCAGGTAACCCAGAGGAGGAGAGGAGGACTGAGTTTTACCAGGCCCCCTGGGTACCAGAGGCTGTAGGCCGATACGTCTACTCTAAGGTAGGCATCCAGCACCATCGGATGGGTGATGGGTCGCAATATTTTTCATTAGGGCTATATTTGTTGGATCCGTGCAGTACACTCTGTATTGGTCTATCACTAAAAGGGAACAAGGTTGACACACCTGTATGAATACTTTTAGGATGTTTTATATAGGTAGGGCTGGTTGACGTTTATAAAGAAATGCTTACCATGCCATTTCACTGTTAAAGGAAGAGTTCACCCAAATTACACATTGATTATTTCCTTACCCTGTAAGCGGTCTATGGACAAGGTATGACTGCAATCCATGCTTTGGTTTTATTTCCCTGGCACGGTTTCCAAAAACGTTTTAGCATTTGTGGCACATCCCATTCAAGTCATGGTACCTATATTAGTGTTTTTCATATCCAAATCATCCAAAAGTATCTAAAATTGAATTATGACTCAAAGTTGCTTAGATGATTTCAAAATGATGGTACCGATATTAGAGTTTTTCGCACATTTTGAAATCATCTCAGCGACTTTGTTGAGCGTCACAATTTAATTTTAGATACTTATGGAGGATTTGGATATGAAAAAATGCTAATATCGATACCATGACTTGAATGTGATTTGTGTCACGAATGCTAAAATGTTAGCATTTAGAAACCGTACCAAGGAAACTAAARCAATGCATGGATTTATGTCATACCTTGGCCATAGACTGGTTTACGTAACCCGGTTAACAATGTCATTTATAATTTGGGTGAACTATTCCTTTAAAAATATATACATTTCTGTGTCTTAGGTGCAGCAGAGAAGACAGGAGTTGGAGCAGGTGCTGGGAATTCGACTCACCTGAGTCCTTATGGGGTGTAGCTCCCCAATCCACTAAAACAAAAACGAGGCAAATTTTAAGATTGTCTTAAACTCCCAGTTTTACATGAATCATATCCAAAACACAACCACAGAACTGGAATCAGCTTCCATCAATTCGCAATGCCTTTTTCAACCACTTTGTAATAGCATATGTTTATATACGTTATTCTATAACTATTGCAGCTAATGTGTCTTTCAATCACAAAGCCTTATGTCCTTATGGGAACGGTTTGGTGCCATGGTTTCAGCAGGGTAAAGGCTTTTGAGTACTTGGCTGGTATCTGTTAGTAGCATTTTTTTTCAAATTAATTACTTTGAGACCAAAGTAATGATTTACATGGTCTTGCTTATAGTCTCGTCTTTCTCCACATTACGAGGGATACTGTTTGACAGCCAGCTGATTCAAATATTTGCCTTATAATATTGCAAGATGTACAAATGAGTTTGTAGCTTTCTTCCCACGTTGGCTTATGATGTCTTAACTTGAGTCAAAACAGCTAGACAGTACCAAAGCTTATGTGCCATTTTTTGTGTGTTTTTACCATAGTTTTTCAAAGCTATGGAGATGATTGGTTAGGAAAGTACCTAAAGCCTAGTAGCCTTTACACAAACAAAGCTTGTTAGAAATACAGAATAATATCCTAGAATCCATGTTTGGACAGGACACTCAGGAAATCGTAGTGCTGGTAAATCATGGTTAGGGGCTGTTCTATTCGCTAGGAAAGGAGCCCACTTTGTCCAGCTGTTGCAGTCAATTTGGATTTGTGTTTCTCTGTTTACATGCTGTTTTGATTGGTTGTTAGGGTATTTCACTGTCTGAATTCAGTTTGGCAGTTTGGGTGGGTGCAAGGGGGTCTCCCTAAAAGGAATACTTTGGGATTTTGGCAATGAAGCTCTACTTCCCCAGAGTCAGATGAACTCATTGATACCGTTTGTCTCTGCATCCAGTATAAGGAAGTTAGGTAGTATCGCGAGCCAGTGATAACTAGCGTTAGCGAAGTGACTGGAAGTCTATGGTATTTACTAGCATGCTAATAGTTTCCATATACTTCCAGGCATTGCGCTAACGCTAGTTAGCAACTTCCAAACTGCACGCAGGAACATAACAGGGTATCCACAAGTTCATCTGACTCTGGGGAAGTAGATAAAGGGCTTCATTGCCAAAATCCTGAAGTATCCCTTTAACTTAATTTAGGAAGTCTGAAACTGTTATTTGAATTAATAGGAATCCAAACCATAGTAGTACTTCACAATGTGCATATGGTTGTCCACCATTGTATTTTCATGTAAGTCTTAAAGGGATAATCCACCACACATTCCTATGATTAACAGTTAAATAACACTATGTGAAGAAACATGATGCCAGTCAATATCAGCATGTGAAGTAGCTAGCTAGCTGTAAAATCACCTAGAGAAACTGCACTGTCAATTTAGGAGTCTTAAACAGGGTTAACTTGCAGTTTGTCTCTGCCCAGAGCTTCATACAGTCATTGGCTCACAGCAAGTGCAGAGCTTTCCCACAGACACACAGGGTGCATTGCGATATGGTACTTGAAGGAGAAACTGGGTTGAATAATTTGGTACACTGTTTAGATTGAGCACATCTAAGCAAAATATGTACTTTGTGATGACTGTATAAATGGATGGATGTGTTCAAGAGAAGTATGGCCATACCATCTATTGGCAGATTTGGCGAACTGGAGTGCAGGTAATTGTTTTAAAAGCGCTATTAAATGTAATGGGGGATAACACTATCTCCAGTGACAAGACCCATGTAGCTATGATACGTTCCTACACGATTTTCACAGACTGACCACTTAGGAGTTAAATCATGGGCCCATTTTTATTTTACCCACTGATAGAATAGGCTTTCCCCAAATTTACAGGTTTTAAAAGGCTTTAATTTCTGGGGTTGGATTATCCCTTTAATCTATACTGAACAAAAATGTAAACACAACATGTAACAATTTCAAAGATTTTATTGAGTTAATTCATATAAGGAAATTAGTCAATTTAAATAAATAAATTAGGCCCTAATCTATAGATTTCACATGACTGGGCAGGGGTGCAGCCATGGCCCACCCACTGGGGAGCCAGGCCCAGCCAATCAGAATGAGTTTTTCCCCACTAAAGGGCTTTATTACAGATGATCCTGCAGATGAAGAAGCTGTATGTGGCGTTCCTGGGCTGGCGTGGTTACACGAGGATGGATGTACTGCCAAATTATCTATAAAAAAAATTACATTCCTGCACTCAGCACGCTCCCTCAACTCGAGACATCTGTGGCATTGTGTGACATCTGCACATTTTAAAGTGTTTTTTTTATTGTACCCTGCACAAGGTGCACCTGTGTAATGATCATGCTGTTTAATCAGCTTCTTGATTTGCCACACCTGTCAGATGGATGGATTATCTTGACAAAGGAAAAATGCTCACTAACCTGGATGTGCAGAAACTGAGAGAAATCTGCTTTTTGTGTGTGTACAGGACTTTTTTTTCAAGCTCGTGAAACACTTGCTGCGTTTTTAAAAATGTTGTTCAGTGTGGCTTGAATGTTTTATATGCAGGTTTTTACTTTAGGAAAATGTCTAAATGCCTATGAACGTTCCAAAAATCTGATTTTTGTCAGTGCCAAAATTGTTCTTGTGAAAGAGAGCAGTTACGTGTCAAGGAATCTCACTGCTGTGCCTGTTCTGCTTGATTTTCTATGACATCTTTGTAGAAGTTTGCATGTTTTGTATCCTCAATCGAAAGCTTTTATACAAATATACTCGGGGGTGCCTTTTGGAATATTTCGTAAAATAAATATACTTGAAGAAACATTTCTACGTATTTATTTGGACAGTAAACCTTACACATTTTTGGTCTCTATTCTCCAGCATTTTGGATTTGAGATGTTTTATGAGGCGACAGTACAGAATGTCACTTTTTTATTTATTTGAGTGCGTGTTCATACATCTGTTTTACGTTTTAGAAATGCAAGAACTCTGTATATAGTCCCCCATTTTGAAGGTGTCATAAGTATTTGGACAAATTCACTTAATATATTAAAGTAGTCAAGTGAAGTATTTGGTCCCATATTCCTAGCATGCAGTGACATCAAGCTTGTGACTCCACAAACTTGTTGGCTGCATTTGAAGTTTGTGTTGGTTGGGTTTCCGATTGTGCTGTGCCATTTAGAAATGAATGGTAAATATATTGTCATTTTGTAATCACTTATTATAAATATGTTTCTGAACACTAATACATTAATGTGGATACTCCCATGATCATGACTAAATTGTGAATAATGAGTGAGAAAGTTTTACATTGGCACAAAGATCATACCCCCAAAACATTCTAACCTCTCAGAATTACCAATAATGGGAGGTTTGAATTTTTGATACTTTTGGTCATGTAGTGTATGTGGACACCTGCTCGTCGAATATCTCATTCCAAAATCATGGGCATTAATATGGAGTTGGTCCTCCCTTTTGCTGCTATAACAGCCTCCACCTCTTCTGGGAAGGCTTTCCACTAGATGTTGGAACATTACAGCAGGGACTTGCTCCCGTTCAGCCAGAAGCGCATTAGTGAGGTCATGCACTGATGTTGGGCGATTAGGCCTGGTTCGCAGTTGGCATTCCAATTCATCCCAAAGGTATTCGATGGGGTTGAGGCCAGGACTCTGCAGCCCAGTCAAGTTCTTCCACACAGATCTCGACAAATCATTTCTGTATGGACCTCGCTTTGTGCTGAAACAAGAAAGTGCCTTGCCCAAACTGTTGCCACAAAGTTGGAAGCAAAGAATCTAGAATGTCATTGTATACTGTTGCATTAAAATCTCCCTTCACTGGAACTAAGGGGTCTAGCCCGAACCATAAACAGCCCCAGACCATTATTCCTCCTCCACCAAACTTTAGTTGGCAATCTGCATTGGGGTAGGTTGTTTTTTTTCCTTGCATCTGTCAAACTCAGATTCGTCTGTTGGACTGCCAGATGGTGAAGTGTGATTCATCACTCCAAAGAACTCGTTTCCACTGCTCTAGAGTCGAATGGTGGCAAGCTTTATACCACTCCAGCCGGCACTTCGGCATTGCACACGGTGATCTTAGGCTTGTGTGCGGCTGCTCGGCCATGGAAACCCATTTCATGAAGCTCCCGACAAACAGTTAGTGTTGATATTGCTTTGAGGCAGTTTGGAACTCAGGAGTGAGTGTTGCAACCGAGGACAAAGTATTTTTACGCGCTTCAGCACTCGGCAGTCCCTTTCTGTGAGCTTGTGTGGGTTACCACTTCATGGCTGAGCCATTGTTGCTCCTCAACTTTTCTCTTCACAATAACAGCACTTACAGTTGACCGGGACAGCTCTAGCAGGGCAGAAATGTTATGAACTGACTAGTTGAAAAGGTAGCATCCTATGACAGTGCCACGTTAAGTCACTGAGCTCTTCTGTAAGGCCATTCTACTGCCAATGTTTGTCTATGGAGATTGCATGGCTACGTGGTCAATTTTATACACCCATCAGCAACGGGTGTGGCTGAAATAGCCGAATCCACTAATTTGAAGACGTGTCCACATACTTTCTTGTGAATATATAGTGTATTTATGCCTCTAACTTTCTCACTGGTCCTAGATCTGTTTGTACAGCAAACTCATATTGTCATTGCCAAACATTCGCATGACAATGAACTTTAAAGAAGTTTACTTTTTTACAACCAAATCGAAATTTTTGATGTGAATGGCATGTTGTAGAAGTATCCAAACGGTTGTTTTTTTGTTGTTGCTAGTTCACTTGCTTTTACTACACTTACCCCAACCAGCGATTTACTTTCTCATTCTGCCGTATGAGTGTGTAACCGATGTGAAATGGCTAGCTAGTTAGCGGGGTGCGCGCTAATAGCATTTCAATCGGTAATGTCACTCGCTCTAAGACCTTGCAGAGCAAGGGGAACAACTACTTCAAGGGCCGCGGCTTTTGTGGCGCGGTGGGTAACGATGCTTCGAGGGTGGCTGTTGATGTGTGCAGAGGGTCCCTGGTTCGAGCCCAGGTAGGGGCGAGGAGAGGGACGGAAGCAATACTGTTACAACTACTCAAATAAAACATTAACGAAAGTCATTTTAGAAATGGAAAGTACAGTGATGCAGGTCTTTCAGATGTTGTACATGTGAAATCCTCATTCCGAACTTTATCCACATTGTTAAATTCCATTTTGTGCGACTTGCCGATAAAGTTAATAACACAATTTCATGTGTACCACATCTGCACCACTATACTGATAGTGTTCCCGTTTCTAAAAGGATGTATTTGGTTGTTTTTAGTGCTTTTGTTTGTTTTTTTCAAGCCCCCATACTGTAGAATGAGGATGAGGAAGTATATTGTCGGTTGGTGTAAGTTTATCAAAAACATGTGAAATTGCAAAAAAAGTGTCTGAACACTTCCATAACATGCCATTTACATCCAAAATACAGATTTGTTTGTAAAAAATAAATAATAGTTAACCTTTTAAAGGTGTTGGTTATACTGTACATCACAAACAGATCTGGGACCAGGCTATGTTTTAAGCTATACAGAGGAGGCTTAAGAGCTGGCCTCTCGTGCAAGCCCAATGTGTTCGTGTTCAGGCTGGTTAAGAAGCCTGTTGCCGTTTACAGAAAAGGATTGCTTAAACCGGTATGACTGGTCTTTCCTGTTTATTACTCTCCAATAACGGCCAAACTAACTACACATGTATGTCCTTGTGTGCTGCTAGGAGTTGGCTTGAACAAACTTGTGTTGGAATAGACAAGCCAGTCTGTTTAACTTATAAGTCMAAGAACATATACTCAATGCCAGTCTCTTTGAAATGCATTCAAAACTTAAATAATTATTTATCATATACACTGAGWYTACAAAATATTAGGAAAACCTTCCTAATACTGAGTTGCACACCCTTTTGCTCTCAGAATTCAATTCGRCAGGGTTTGGACTCTACAAGGTGTCAAAAGCATTCCACAGGGATATTGGCCCTTGTTGACTTGAATGCTTCCCACGGRTGTGTCAAGTTGGCTGGGTGTCCTTTGGGTGGTGGACCATTCTTGATACACGCGGGAAACTGTTGAGTGTGAAAAACCCAGCAGTGTTGCAGTTCTTGACACACTCAAACCGGTGTGCCTGGCACCTACTCTATACCCCGTTCAATGGCACTTAAATATTTTGTCTTGCCAATTCACCCTCTGAATGGCACACATACACAATCTATGTCTCAAGGCTTACAACTCTTTCTTTAACCTGTCTCTTCCCCTTCATCTACACTGATTGAAGTAGGTGGCATCAATAAGGGATCATAGCTTTCATCTGGATTGACGTGATCAGTCTGTTATGGAAAGAGCAGGTGTTGCTAATGTTTTGTACACTCAGTGTATGTAAATTGCACGGTATTGATATAGCTAATATGGTACATCAGGCCCACTCCAAGGACCATGCAAATTGATTTTACAGTCTTCAACAAATTTTCCTGGCACAGCTTCTCGAAATAGTTATGGTATTTGCAACAACGACAGAAAAAGATCATAAACTTGCTTTTAATATTATATTATTACCTTCATTTCAGTTTAGTGTTTGACTGTACTACACCTCCAGTACAGCAGGCGGCAGTYAGCTCCAATTTTAATTGTAAAACATTTACTGAAGAAGAGATTTGTATTTCGGAAGTACGCTTTCGTCCAACGGAAGTTTTGATTTTTAAGATGGCGCTGGACGGAATGGACCATCATGTAAGTGATTTTTTTTGTCCTTACTTTATTATGAATTGTTCACACTTGGGGGAATGTTGTAGATACGGCATTGAATAGAGACACTTAACATTGTGTTCTGTGAAGTTGGTACTTGTCAGACGTTGATATAACCGTTTTGAAGAGACCAAAACAGTTGTCAAAATAGAGAATCCTGCCGGTTTGCTGTCTCATTGTAAACTAACGTTAGCTAGCTAGTGATCTACTTTTAGCAAGCTAGAAAGCTAGCTAACGTTAGCTAATCTAATTGATCGTTTGCTTCAGTGACATTCCTTATTTGTGGCTATAAATGACTCAGCATAAGTTAAGTAAAATTAACAAAAGTATTGCTACCTAGCTATTACGCCTAARGCGTTAGCTTCTTTAGTAAAGATACTTTTAAATACTTTATGTTTTGTAGRTAGCTGACGTTAACTGCGTGTATTAACCATGTCAGTTAACTGTAGTAAATATTTAGCCGGCTATATTTCCTAGAGGTGTATTTGGGAAATSTTAGGTTAGTTTCGGGTTTTGCTATATAATTAGGCCTGTACAGCTAGCGACAACGTTAGCKACCATGATGTTAGCTAATTAGCCAGCAAGCTAACATTAGCTAGCTACGTTGTTTACAACAAAGTTAAAGGATCTCACTGTTATTGCATGTCTGACTGTGTTTTGCAGATGGAGATGGAGGACAGTAAAGGTGGTTCTGGTCTCCGGCAATACTATCTGTCTAAAATCGAAGAGTTACAGGTAAGCAAACACAGATTTTCATCAAATTGACTGTTAGCTAAACCTTGTCTATTGACACCATAGTGACACTGCTAATATCCTTTGTCAAMATTAGAAGTATCTGGTCTTTCTGCTTCTAGTTGACAGTGAATGACAAAAGTCAGAATCTCAGACGTCTACAGGCTCAGAGGAATGAACTCAATGCAAAAGGTAGGAATGATTGTTAGCTATCCAGCACTTTTTAATTGAAAGAAAGAACAGCTGAACTTCAAACAGTGTAGCTAGCTAGTACTTAATTGTAGCAGTAATTGTGGCTTATAAAATGTAAATGTTGTCGGACTAAGTAAATTGATTGCACTCAAACAAAATGGCACTCAGAAACATGCACTTTATGAATTGGCAGTCATTGTTCAAATCTATTTGCTTTGTCCCTAGTGCGTCTCCTTCGTGAGGAGCTGCAGTTGCTACAGGAGCAAGGTTCATATGTTGGAGAGGTGGTGAGGGCCATGGACAAAAAGAAAGTTCTGGTCAAGGTGTGTTGAGTATCCTTGTTTTGCGGAAATGTAGGCCTAACAAATWTTTTGTTGTATACTGTAGCTGCATCTAGATGACACTAACAGACTACTGCTGTAACTAATTAATTGTCTCCAGGTCCATCCAGAGGGGAAATTTGTGGTGGATGTGGATAAGAACATTGACATCAATGATGTAAGTATGGACACGTTGTTGATATTTGACCCCAATGTGATGAGAACRTAATGTTTATATGTACAAAGGTACATGTACATCTGTGTACAGACAAATTATTGGTTGTGTGTTACTAATCTAACTATAGTATTTGTTTTTGTCAAATTGGTTTGAGTGTTAAGGGAACAAAATTCAGTTGAACAACAAATATCCCCATCCAATTCAGGTGGCTGGACAGAAAGAAAAAACATGAAAACACAACTGAAATTAAGAATAAATGCAACAAACTTCCTCATGATTCAGGACTGTATCACACTGATTTACCCCGTTGCCCATTCCTACCAGGTGACTCCAAATTGCCGTGTGGCGCTGCGCAACGACAGCTATACCCTGCACAAGATCCTGCCCAACAAGGTGGACCCGCTGGTCTCACTCATGATGGTGGAGAAGGTACCTGACTCCACCTACGAGATGATTGGTGGCCTGGACAAGCAGATCAAGGAGATCAAGGAAGTGATCGAGCTGCCAGTCAAGCACCCAGAGCTCTTCGAGGCTCTCGGCATTGCACAGCCTAAGGTGGGTGGCCCTTTATTGGGTTATTGGTTAATTCACAGGTCATATCAACTGTATATGTTACCCAGTAAGCTTTGAAGGTGAACTCAAACAATTGCTTTTTGCATTTGAGTTGACCTTGTCCTGTCTTAAAGGATACAACACTCCCAAAATCAAATGTTTGTCAGACTTTTTCATACTGTGTTGGTTGTCCTAAGGTATTGTTCTGTCAATGCCACACAGCATTTATCACATTAACCTCAGTAGTATTGATTCCCAGAAGGAACAGAAAAAAGTGACACCAGTTKATTCTAGTACAATTATACTAAAATACATCATGACGTTTGAGATGCACTCTGTCATGTTT
The DNA here is from genome assembly GCF_002910315.2 of Salvelinus sp. IW2-2015. Classification (NCBI taxonomy): domain Eukaryota; kingdom Metazoa; phylum Chordata; class Actinopteri; order Salmoniformes; family Salmonidae; genus Salvelinus; species Salvelinus sp. IW2-2015. Next base: position 360,197 of record NW_019942634.1, read on the forward strand.
TGGGATGTCTAGCCTCCCTTGTGTGTCTCACCACCAGGGTGTGCTGCTGTACGGACCCCCAGGCACAGGGAAGACCCTGCTGGCCAGAGCCGTGGCCCACCACACCGACTGCACCTTTATCAGGGTTTCTGGCTCGGAGCTGGTGCAGAAGTTTATTGGAGAGGGTGAGTCATCAATGATCATTGTCAGCCATTTTGGTAACCATTCGACAGGTTTCCCAAGTGTCTAGTAATTCCGTAATGTCGGGATTTCCCGAATCAGGGAGATATTTTGCTGCTTCCGTTCTCCAAACAGCCTGCTGTTTAGCCAGCTCCAGCACGTTTAAGCCCATTTCAGTCCATTTTCATGGAGCACTGAGTGATAGTAGGCTAAATGTTTCTCACCATGCAGTTGGTAAAACAAAAGTTGTTATTATTCGTTTTTCACTAACATTACACTGGCTGTAACTCTGCTCTATCTTCCCCATCCCAGGTGCCCGCATGGTGCGCGAGCTGTTCGTCATGGCCCGCGAGCATGCGCCCTCTATCATCTTCATGGACGAGATTGACTCGATCGGCTCGTCACGTCTGGAGGGGGGCAGCGGGGGCGACAGCGAGGTGCAGAGGACCATGCTGGAGCTGCTGAACCAGCTGGATGGCTTCGAGGCCACCAAGAACATCAAAGTGGGTGACACGTACATACACACAGATACATCACTGTCGTCTTATGCTTTATAATGTGGCCTAATCTACAATAACACGATCACWCTATATAACACCACACACCCTCTCTGCCCCTTTACTTAATGTGTATGCTATTCCTCTGCTATAACACACATGGCACCGCTTCTCTCCGCTGATTGATTTCTGTCACTCTCCTGTCGGTACTGTCTGACAACACTTTCTTTCTACGCTCACCATCAATCACACTATAGCTACTCTATTGTCCTCTACTCACTGTCCTCCCACCCACTCTAGCCCTCTGCAACCTATCAATCTGTATTTGCATGTTCTCTGATGCTATAAACAGACAGAACTAGTTTTTTTTTWATGAAGATGATTATATAGAAATGAGCAATAAATGCAGATAAAGAATATATTTCACCTCTAAATAAGAACAAAATAGTATTATACAGGGATGCAAACTCGTCTTTTTTCGCCGTGTTGATTTCAGAATAGGGGAATGGCCAAAAGTGTATCAGCCTATGAGCAAAATAAGAGGGGCACAAATKATCTTCTCCCTGTGTAATCACTAACATTACCTTCTCTGGCGGCTGTGTCATCGCACACTCCACGTAACAAACTTTGTTCCTGACTGGGCAATTTGCAATGCAACTCGAGATAAGCAACCTGTGTTCGAAGTAACGCTTTGGTTGTAGTTGATCAGAAGCACATTATAGTTGCATCTGTTTCAATAGCGCAAATTATTACACAAATCAAATTTATTTATATAGCCCTTCGTACATCAGCTGATCTCAGTGCTGTTCAGAAACCCAGCCTAAAACCCCAAACAGCAAGCAATGCAGGTGTAGAAGCACGGTGGCTAGGAAAAACTCCCTAGAAAGGCCAAAACCTAGAGAGGAACCAGGCTATGAGGGGTGGCCAGTCCTCTTCTGGCTGTGCCGGGTAGAGATTAATACAGAACATGGCCAAGATGTACTGGAGGCTGAAACAGGAGGGGTCAGGAGACACTGTGGCCCCATCCGATGATACCCCCGGACAGGGCCAAACAGGAAGGTTATAACCCCACCCACTTTGCCAAAGCACAGCCCCCACACCACTAGAGGGATATCTTCAACCACCAACTTACCATCCTGAGACAAGGCCGAGTATAGCCCACAAAGATCTCCGCCACGGCACAAACCAAGGGGGGGCGCCAACCCAGACAGGAAGATCACGTCAGTGACTCAACCCACTCAAGTGACGCACCCCTCCTAGGGACGGAGTGTATAACACACACCGTTYTAATAGATAAAGCAGATCGCATTCATAATTTTTCTCGTTAGATAATTTTTTATTATGAAGCTTACCGGTACTATATATTTTCTCAAGAGGTTTGAGCCAGCCATGTGTGTTTTTTTATAAAGAAGCACAAAAAGCAAAATGGGAGCTTTGTGAGGTGAGTTCTCTCAGCAGTGCAACTTAGTGTAACTTGTGTCCCCTCACTTGTTTGCCAGCAATATATCTTATAACTATTAATTTAACTATCTAAGATGTGCCAACTCTATTTTCTCCAGCTGAGTTTTTGCTAATAWTAGCTAAGTGGCTAACGTTAGCTTGCAAGATCAAGCATCRTCGTAACAGCAGCAGAGACAATCCCCTCCTGGATTAAGATATTTGTTTTTGTGTGTGCTGCAAACTGCGTTTTGAGATACTTGCATAATTTTATGAGCTGGGTTGTCTCATAGTATTAAATGTTTGCATGCGCTCATTAGTGTTTACCTAGCATCTGCTAATTCCTTAGTACGCTATATATACAGAAGTATGTGGACACACCTTCAAATTAGTGGATTTGGCTATTTCAGCCACACCCGTTGTTGACAGGTGTATAAAATTGAGCACACCGCCATGCAATCTCCGTAGACAAACATTGGCAGTAGAATGGCCTTACTGAAGATCCCAGTGACTTTCAATGTGGCACCGTCATAGGATGCCACCTTTCCAACAAGTCAGTTCATAACATTTCTGCCCTGCTAGACCTGCCCCGGACAACTAAGTGCTGTTATTGTGAAGTGGAAACGTCTAGGAGCAACAACGGCCACATATTCTGTGAGCTTGGGACTGCCGAGTGCTGAAGCGTGCCGTGCGTAAATATCTTCTGTACTCTGTTGCAACAATCACTAGAGTCCCAAACTGCGTCTGGAAGCAACGTCAGCACAAGAACTGTTCGTCGTAAGCTTCATGAAATGGGTTTCCATGGCCGAGCAGCCGCACACAAGCCTGAGATCATCATGRGCAATGCCAGGCATCGGCTGGAGTGGTGTAAAGCTCGCCGCCATTGGACTCTGGAGCAGTGGAAAAGCGTTCTCTGGGGTGATTAATCACACTTCACCATCTGGCAGTCCGACTGATAAATGTTTGTTTGTCGGATGCCAGGAGAACACTATCTGCCCCAATGCATAGTGCCAACTAAAGTTTGGAGGAAGGATAATGGTCTGGGGCTGTTTTTCATCACTGGAAATCTTAATGCTACAGCATACAATGACATTCTAGACGATTCTGTGCTTTCAACTTCGTGGCAACAGTTTGGGGAAGGCCCTTACCTGTTTTCCCATCGAACACCTTGAGATGAATTGGAACGCCGACTGCAAGCCAAGCCTAATCTCCCAACATCAGTGCCCGACCTCACTAATGCTCTTGTGGCTGAATGGAAGCAGGTCCCTGCAGCAGTGCTCCAACATCTAGTGGAAAGACTTCCCAGAAGAGTGGAGGCTGCTATAGCAGCAAAGCTGGACCAACTCCATATTAATGCCCATGATTTTGGAATGAGATGTTCGACGAGCAAGTGTCCACATACTTTTGGTCATGTAGTGTACTTGTTAGCGTTTTGTCATTCTGGTAAGTAACTTTTTTTAGGCTTTTAAAAATAGCGCCCCTTATGCACTACCGGTAATACCGTATATCCTGGGATGGCCCATGCACAGTATGAAGGTATTGAAATCTGGATACTGCCCAACCATACTTTTTAAGAGGCTAGTGTAATATTTAACATGTTCAGCTACTTAAGACGTTGGCGCGAATCTAGGTGTTGCCTTTTTAGAGATCAAGAAATTTAACAACTAAGGAATAATAATCTCATTGATTTCCCAAACTCAGGTCTGGTCTTTCGTGTCTGCTTTGCAAAGCGTTCTCGGAAGTATCGTGATGTTGGACCTRTGGGTTTAGAAACTCTTTGGTATAGTTTAAACAACATTACTGATTTTAATGTTTTCAAAATGAATATTTTAATGACTAAAAGCAATTGTGTCCATGTTGAGCACTTCAGTGTTTTTACCTCTTCTGAGGCTGCTGACGCACTGGCTCCAAACTGATGTCCACATCTATCTSGGGCAGATAGACGGGGAGACGTTGATCGTGAGACACTGTCAGCCAGCTGGTAAAGGCAGGGCACCATAGCGCCTCCCACAGCCTCGGACCCGTCAGCGTGGTTCCTCTCTAGGACACTGGAGGGTGGGGGTGGACCGTATGTACAGTACCTGTCAAAAGTTTGACCACCCACTCATTCAAGGGTCTATTTGTACTATTTTCCATATTGTAGAACTATGAAATAACACATGGAATCATGTAGTAACCAAAAAAGTCAAAAGAAATTTGCGATTCTTCAAATAGCAACCCTTTGCTTTGACAGCTTTGCACACAATTCAAGGCACAGGGTGGCTACTTTGAATAATATAAAATATATTTAGATTTAACWCTTTTGGTTAAATGATTCAATATGTTTTGATTTCTTCACTCTTCTACAATGTAGAAAATGGTAATATAAAGAAAAACCCTTGAATAAGTAGGTGTCCAAACTTTTGACTGGTACTGTATGTACAGAGAGAGTAGTCCAACACCACACAGTATGACAGTCAGACCCTTAACTCTAGCAAATGGAAAATAGTTTGAGGGGCTCTCTAACAGTACAGTTGTATAGTACGGTGACATGACTCTACCTCGGCCATGAGAAGAGTCGCCCAGTTTGGTGAAGAACATGTTGGAGCTCGGCCTGGGGACGCTCCATCTAGATGAGCGCTCTCCCTCACCCCTTCCCTGCCTCACCTTGTCGTCTCCCTGATCAAGAGCAAGTGCCCTCAGCCTGGTGACRATGGGCGATGTGGGGTGCCTTGTCTCCACGCTGGGTCTCACGGTGGCAGCGGGGCCGAACCTGTAGTTTGACCTGGCAGACCAGTGGCGCAACATTGGAGGTGACTTCGCCCTCTCCACGCTGCTGCATGGCAATAGGCTGGAAGACCCAGTGGTGCTTTTGTTAACAGGAGCAAGTGAAGAGGGAAGAGACTCCTGGGAGGAGGTGGAACAAAGCTCTACCTTCTTTCACACTGTTGCCTGGTCAGCTAGCAACGTTTCCCAAGGGAGAGGCTTGCACCCTTCACAGTAGTCAACCTCATGCCTGGAGGAGCTACACTACTGAGGCAGTACTTCTCCYTGGTTTGTGAAGAATTTAAATGAAGCTGCTCTTAGATTTTAGGATAAATATTTCAATCATTTATATATTTTTTWTATTGAAATTCCATACATTTTGAAGGATACAAATTCAAATGTTACAAAAATCTATACAGACCCCCTGACCCCTGGGGGTCAGCCTTGCACTACCCTGTGCTCTGTCCAGCTCGATGGGGCTCCTGTGCTTCCTGTAATCGCTGCCAAAAGTGCTTCAACAAAGTACTGAGTAAAGGTTCTGAATACTTATGTAAATGTGATATTTCTGTTTTTATTTTAATAATTTAGCAAAAATGTCGACCTCGACAACCCCCCCACCCCTCACTAAACCACATCTCTTCACTCTTATCAGTGCRTGCCACGTGATTTCCTTTACTCAATACGTTCCACCTACAGATAACCATTAACTTCTGMTGTAGAAACTAGACTGGTACTCAATATTCCAATAGAATACCTGATAATTAACAATATTTCAAGTTTAGAACTCATCACTCTCATGCAACTCTCATCACATCTCATACTTGTCTCTATTTTTCTGCTGCTTTGAATGATGCCCAAGTCCACATTGACTGCTAGCCAGTTACATTGCTAACTATTGTTTTCACTATATACTTGGATTTCAAAGGTTTCCATTTCTKGAGAGAACCTCTAAACAAAATGCACAGAAACTTGCGCAATTGTAAATGCAAMGCTACTCGACTATAGTAATCAAAGTCATTGTGATTGAACTAACTAGCATATTTATTTATAGCTAGCATACTGCATACTAGCATATTCTAGTTATAGAACACATTTTTGGTCTAGAGTAGCTGGGAATCATTTCTGTGTTCAGGCATGTTAATTCCCTAAACCCTTTCTGTCCAATGTTCTTGCAATTTACAACCTACCTTTCTAACACTGCAATTATATTTTCGAACCCTTTACGTGAAGTAATGTATTGAACATGTTTTTTAAAGGTGATCYCATAGGGTTAGCCTAACATGCTAACATATAGAAAAGTGCATACCGAAGAAGTCTATATGGAAAAGGCTGAATAAGACCAAAAGGACTAATACTGTGTTTGTGTTTGTGCTTTCTCAGGTCATCATGGCCACCAACCGTATTGACATCCTGGACTCTGCCCTGCTCCGGCCCGGCCGCATCGACAGGAAAATAGAGTTCCCACCTCCCAATGAAGAGGTCAGTACTGTTCCAGCATGTTTTTTTAGCCCCTCAAATATTATGATAAAACAAATATGAATAATATACAACTAGTAGAAATCTGCCTTTGGGCCGGGATTCTATCCGTCAGCWATGCACRTTTTTTAAAGGGAATGTTTGTTAAACCTCATTCACGGTAAACGTTGCATATGTCGTGTCAATCASAAATTACCTTTAAATGCTGTGTGATATGAAGCAGATTCTTTGCTGATCGGYAAAAAATCGATAGTTACATATCGGGATATGATTTTTTACGATATCTTATGGTTTTGAAAATAGTGCAATATTATTTTTACTCTAGTTGGCTGTACCTGCACCAAAACGCCAGTATMTTTCCTTCATGGTMGTTCTCCATCTTTTTTTAAATCTGGAGGCAATTTGTTTTCAGCTCTTTTATTTCCATTACCGTTCAAAACTCGTTTCTTCATTGCTCTCTTGTACCTCTGCAGCAGACATATGGTGAGCAATATGTTTGGTACATTGAATCGCAAAATCTGTATCTAATCGTAACATAACATATCTTAACCTAATTATCGTGATCATATCTAATAGTGAGATCCCTTGCATTTTCCAGCCCTATTAGAATTTCATCAGGAATATAAAGTGTTGTATTCTGGCACCATTAAAAAAATTTTTTTTTTTTTAATTAAGATTTATTTTTAAATAAAGGATTTATACCATTGAGTCTAGTCCAGCATCCTCACTCTCTCCTCACGSTCTGAAATGTGTGTGTGCGTTGACACTCGTTCAATTTCATGTGAGCAGCTTGCTGCTACAGTGTCGTAATTCTAGCCCCGTCCCATTTATTTCTGCTCCACAGGCTCGTTTGGACATCCTGAAGATCCACTCAAGGAAGATGAACCTGACGCGTGGTATTAACCTGAGGAAGATTGCAGAGCTGATGCCAGGAGCCTCCGGGGCTGAGGTTAAGGTGAGAGACTGAGACACACGGTTTGGAATGGGGTCAACCATATGAAGGCTACCACAGGGCTGAGACACTTTGGAACGGGGTTCAGAGTATGAGGGCTAGTAAGGGAAGTATTTTAGCCTCTACCCATTAGGCCTGTGGTTCTCACTTTTTGACCCACTACCCCCCAAAAAGGAGTGCTTCGAAGCTCGAGCCCTCCCGCAATCCCTGCACCAATGAAGCCTGTCATTACATGCATAAACGYTGACGCATTTACAGAAATAAACTACATTTTACACCTACATTTTGAGCTCAAGGCCATTCATGTTACAGTGCATGCATTGCTTTGAAAGTATTCAGACCCTTTGAGTTTTTTCACATTTTGTTACGTTCCAGCCTTATTCTGAAATGGACTAAAGTAATTTTCCCTCATCAATCTACACACAATACCTCATAAAAACAAAGSGAAAACAGTTTTTTTATGTTTGCACTTTTATTAAAAATAGTTACCTTATTTACATAAGTATTCAGACCCTTTGCTATAATATTCTAAATTGAGCTCAAGTGCATCCTGTTTCCATTAATCATCCTTGATGTTTCTACAACTTGATTGGAGTCCACTTGATGTGGAAAGGCACACACCTGTCTATGTAAGGTCCCAGAGTTGACAGTGCAGGCCAGAGCATAAACCAAGCCATGAGGTCGAAGGAATTGACCGTAGAGCTCCGAGACAGGATTGTGTCGGAACAGATCTGGGGGAGAGTACCAAAACATTTCTGCAGCATTAAAGGTCCCCAAGAACACAATGGCCTCCATCATTCTTAAATGGATGAAGTTTGGAACCAAAATTCAAAAGGCACTTGCACATCTGAGCAAACTTTTTGCAGGTGCATGGCAACAGTTGAACAAGATGAATGAAAAAGGAAACCGCACACTGCTCTTGATAGTATCACTGATCTTTTATAAGCTTACGTATCGGCCTCACGGACTTCGTCAGAGCTCTGAGCTCTTTTGTTGTTTTTCCCAAATATTCTATTATGGGGTATTGTGTGTGTAGATTGATAACTAAAAAAAGCAATTTAGTCKATTTTAGAATAAAACAAACGTAACAACATTTTGAAAAAGTCAAGGTGTCTGAATACTTTCCGAATGCATTGTATAATCACAAGTGCTTTATTTGCTTCAAAATGTTAAGCTAACAATGGGTAGGCCTATGCTTTTTGCAATTATCTTTAAAAAAGTTTGGCCTATTGCCCTCATACACCACCATTTGAGTCTTGGTTTTAGCTTAATAGCCTACCTCCGTGTCAGTGGATGTCTATTTAAAGAGTTCATGGTGGTTGGAGGAAGTGACCAACAAATCTATGGATATAGCAGTCTATAGTCTAATTGTCTGTCAAACAGGTAGGCCTACCTCTRTTTTTTTTTCTTAAATAGAAGAAATCGTCTCCAACACATCTCTCTTGTTAGTGAAGTCTAATTAAAATGAAGACTGTTGAAATGAATTATGCCTACTCGGATTTGACCACTTTCAGCACCATGAGCTGTCTATTTTCGGTTGATTGTGCCASGGCMGCTGCTTCAAGTTTCAGCACCACAATCTAAGTTACTCATCTGGCTTATTGTGAGGTCATTTTTAAATGACTACCCGATCTCTCGTTCTCTCTGTACCCCACACATATACTGTAAGATCTGTTAATTGAGCAGATTAAACCTCAAAGACCAGGGGAGGTTTTCCTATGGTTCGCAAACAAGGGCACCTATTGGTAGATGGGAAGAAAAAAGGCATTGAATATCCCTTTGAGCCTGGTGACGTGATTAATTACGCTTTGGATGGTGTATCAATACACCCAGTCACTACAAAGATATCGGCACCCTTCCTAAATCGGTTGCCAGAGAAGGAAACAGCTCAGGGATTTCACCATCAGGTCAATGGGTATTTTTAAAATGGTTAGAGTTTAATGGCTGTGTTGGGAGGTTACTGAGGCTACGTCAACATTGTAATTACTCCACAATATTAACAAATGGCAGAGTGAAAATATGTAAACTTGTACAGAATAAAAATATTCCAGAAAATGCATCGTGTTTGCAATAGGGCACTGAAGTAATGCTGCAAAAAATGTGGCAAAGAAACTGACTTTTCCTCCCCAATACAAAGTTTTGTTTTGGGCAAATCGAACACGAGTACCATTCATATATTCAAGATTGATACAAATTTGTGTAAAGGTCTAAGGTAGTGTCGTCGAATACTTTCCTGGGCTAATCTTTATATGGATTAAATCCAAGGTTGCTTTCATTGCTTTCAAAACTCGTTGAAGGTGCCTAACAGTGGGGGGTAGGTCCACCGTGAGATGCATTTTGCAACTTTAAAAAGTTTGGCCTATTGCCCTCATACACCACCATTTGAGTCTTGGTTTTACTTATAAGCCTACTCGTCGTGTCAGTGGATGTCTATTTAAAGAGTTCATGGTGGTTGGAGGAAGTGACCAACAAAATACTTATGATATAGGCAGTCTAGGTCTAATTGTCTGTCAAACAGGTGGGCTACACTCTTTTTTTTTTTCTTAAATAGAAGAAATCGTCTCCAACACATCTCTCTTGTTAGTGAAGTCTAATAAAATGAAGACTGTTGAAATGAATTATGCCTACTCGGATTTGACCACTTTCAGCACCATGAGCTGTCTATTTTCGGTTGATTGTGCCACGGCGGCTGTCTCTAAGTTTCAGCACCACATCTAAGTTCTCATCTGGTTATTGTGAGGTCATTTTTAAATGACTACCCCGATCTCTCGTCTTCTCTGTACCACACACATATACTGTAATCTGTTAATTGAGCAGATTAAACTCTAAGACCAGGGGAGGTTTTCTAGGTTCAGCAACAAGGGCACCTATTGGTAGAGGAAGAAAAAAGGCATTGAATATCCTTTGAGCCTGGTGACGTGATTAATTACGCTTTGGATGGTGTTCAATACACCCAGTCACTACAAAGATATCGGCACCCTTCCTAAATCGGTTGCCAGAGAGGAAACAGCTCAGGGATTTCACCATCAGGTCAATGGGTATTTTTAAATGGTTAGAGTTTAATGGCTGTGTTGGGAGGTTACTGAGGCTACGTCAACATTGTAATATCCCACATTATTAACAAATGGCAGAGATGTAAACTTGTACAGAATAAAAATATCTAGGCACGAAACATTCGCAATAGGCACTGTGAAGTAATGCTGCAAAAAGTGC